>NW_026129217.1:1336817-1501364 GCF_022985175.1 Labeo rohita
GCCAAAATTTCTTTTAACACAATAACTAATTAAAAATCGATATTATGTTTTGTGTGCATAACTTTTTTATTATTATTAATATTTTATAAAAATTAATTATACTGTGAACATCAGGGCTCTGAACAGTTCAAGGAATGAAAATGAAAACCAGAAACAACATTTTTTTTAGTTCCGAACAAAATTAAAAAAATTTAAATGGCCATTATGGCCGTTAATAATGTTATTTTAATGTTATTAAATCCAAGGTTTTAATTTAGGCACCAGTGAGTTCCACATGGAGTAGACGTGTTTTTTCGTGCTCCTCATTTCCCTTGATAATTCTTTATTTTCACCAATAATTTTATTGTTTAGTTTTGCTCATTACCATCGCAAATGGCATGACTAAGTCCAAAGCAAAGAAAGGAGAAAAATCAGCAGAGGATGCAGGTGAACAAGGCGTCAGTCAGTAAGACGATGCACAGGCCGTTGCTAACTCTACAGACCCTGTTAATCTCGCTGATGTTATGGAGGCTGTAAAATCAAAGCGCTCGCGGCGGAAAAATATTAAGATAATCAGTCTTTCGAAAAGCTGGAGGAGGGCCACCCGACTGCTGACTTCCTTGTGCAAATCCTTGGCACCAGTAACATTTCAGTAACATTTCAGTTTTACATTCATTCTAAATCATCAACATCTTAAAGACATCTAATAGACGTCTCTTTGACATCTGATTGGAAACGTCCAATAGACGTATTGTAGATGAGCTGCAGATGTAAATGCAGACGTCAAATAGACTCTGAGATGCATGTGTGCCATCGGGGTTTGTTCTTGTCACTGGGTTAATTGCTTCCAAACATTTTACTTTTTTAAATCTCGATGCCCCTAATTATGACAATCCGTCTTTTTTTCGTAAGGTATTAAGTTTCTTCTACAGATACTCACTTTATAGTTGGTGGCGATTTTAATTGCATATTGGATTCGGCTTTGGATAAATTTCCTGTTCGCTCAGATCCTTCTCTTAACTGTACATCAGTTATTAAACATCTCACTGAGTCATTGAATATTGTGGATATCTGGATGCTACAACATCCTGTCGACAAGGAGTACTCGTTCTTTTCTCATGTCCACAAATCGTATTCAAGAATAGATACATTTTTTTATAGATTTAAATTACTACCTAATGTCTCTACATCTAATTATTACAACATACTGATCTCTGATCATTCTGCTGTTACAGTAACTTTTGATTTTGGTTGGGAAAAGCCAAGTTATAATTGGAGATTTAATACTAAACTCCTTTCCAATGCAAAATTTTGCCAGCATATTTCAGATGCTTTGACTGAGTTTATTGAGACCAATATAAAGATGATGTTTCTGACTCTGTGTTATGGAAAACTTTTAAAGTAGTAATGAGGGGACATATAATTTCCTATGAGTCAGCAGCAAAGAAAATCAGACAAAAACGCTTAGTGGAAATAGATGCACATCTTACCCAGCTGGAAAATTTATATAGGGATACCACAAACTCCTGTGTCTTAAATGATGCCACTTAAGTATGAATACAATAAGATTACTTCGGATCAGGTGTATAAGATATTGTTAGACATAAATTAGACAGAGACATTTTGAGATTGAGGATAAACCAGATAAACTATTAGCTCAGCAATTAAGGGGCTCATATGCTAGCAGATCAATTCATCATATTGCTGATAAGGATGGTAAAATTTTGACTAATTCAAAGTAAATTGATAATTGCTTTATGGAATTTTATGCAGATTTGTACAAATCCAAGACTTCTGTATCTTTGGAGGCTATTGCAGACTTTCTTCATTCTCTGCCCCTTCCAAAAATAAGCGATGCTGACCAGGAAATGTTGAATGCCGACATTACTATTACATAAGACTTACTACTACAAGAGATACTGGATGCATTTAATGCTTTCCCTAATGGGCGGCTTTCGTATCGAATTCTATTAGAAATATGCTGGTAAAATTGCACCCCTTATGTTACGGATGTTCAATCATTCATTTTGTAAGCAGAAATTTCCTCCTCCTCTCTACTTCGCCAATATTACTTTACTTCTTAAGAAAGGCAAGGATGAGACAATTTGCTCTTCTTAATACTGATTTAAAAGTGTTGGCAACTAGATTAAACAAATGCATTTCAACTATTATTCACCCCGATCAGGTTGGCTTTGTCCCTAATAGATTCTCCTTTTTCAGTGTTAGACGTTTTCTAAATATTATCTATTCCAAACAAAAAAAATCTCACTCTAAATTAGCAATTGCATTAGATGCAGAAAAAGCTTTCAAAGAATTTAATTTAGGAGATCGGTTTTCTTCTTGGGTCAGTATGTTGTATCATTATCCATGTGCATCTATTTTAACTAATCTTGATAGATCGCCACAATTTGAGTTGCATAGGGGCACATGACAGTGTCATTTTACTACCTAAATCATTCTTTAAATCGCTTGACTCCATTATTGTGCCTTTCATTTGGGGTTATAAAAGTTCTCGTATATATCCAAGATTCATTTGCATGAACCTAAGAATTTGGGGGGTCTAGGTTTGCTTAACTTTCGTCATTATTACTGGGTAGCAAATTGCAGAGCCTGTTCATATGCCAGAGCATGTCAGGGGAGGCATGCAGAGTAGTAAAATAATTATTATTGATTGGTAATTTTAATCATTACATTGTAACGAAAAAAAAAAACTAAAAATGAAAAGAAGCAGGTTTTTACGATCAGAAATTTATTAAAATAGTGCATTATTTATTCTGGGGGGATTAATATACCCCTTCTCTAGGCACCACTGATATAGCCGATATGAAGGATGATGTTTTACAATGATGCGAGTGAAGTAAAAAGCCTATTACATAATACAAAGGCTAATATTTTATCATACAGATACATCGCGAGTATGGAAACAGGCATCACCTTAAATTGTTTTTGGATTGACATTTTGATAAATGCTTAGCCTTAACTTCAGAGGATTTGTTGTGGAGAGAAGAAAACTAGTAATTGTTTAAAATGTTTGTAAACATTTTGCTTCTCCAGCATTTTCTACATTAATTCTAAATGTAAAAAAAAAATGCAACGTGAACATACACAAATAGTTTTTTCCTCTCAAAACAATATGAGTAGCATTTTTTTAAGCATGTATCAAATATTGTTAAATATCTTTAAAAATTACTTTAATGTCTTTAAAGCATTAACAGAATTGTTCTTTTTTTTAGTAGCCTACATTTGGCCAATATCTAGAGAAGATGATGCTGTATTGGCTGTGACTAAAGCGCAGTGGGTTAAGATATCAGATCTCTTCCTGTTTTTTTTTTTTTGTTTTGTTTTTTTTTTTAATAAAGAAAACACTTCTTTTTTTTTTTACTATTATTATTTATTTATTTATTATTATTATTATTATTATTATTATTATTATTATTATAGGCATTTTTTTTTTTTTTAAATAATTCATTTTCAAGCCCTGGTGAACATTGCTTCACTTTTTTGTTATCTGTTGCTATTACGATCTGTATTTACACTGCAATTACATTATGCTTTATTATATTTTGAGTTGCTACAGTATCTCAACTCCCTTCGTTCTTCTCTGTTGACCTTCTTACCCTAATCTAAGGCTCCAAAAGCAGCTTCAACAGCTTCAGCAATAGCTCCAAAAACTGTTCCTAGAACTGCTGTAGAAGCAACAGTTCCTATAACCAAATATTTAACAAGAACAAATACAACACCTCCAATAGAAGCTCCATTATGAAGAGCATCACTCATATGGGGAAGTGCTATGAGAGGTGAAATTATGAAAAATCCAGGCCAGGCAGCACCAAAAAACCAACACCAATGCTTGTTAAAAAAACGTATAAATACACTGCTTGTTTCTTTCTCTGCTCTGATTTTTCCACTGTTCTCTAGCCTTAGTGTTTTCACTTGCTGTTCACGCTCGCTCTGTCTCTCTGCTTTAAGTCTGTCTTGTTCAAATCTCTGTGTATTTAACTCTGCTCTGATTCTTTGCTCTGTCCTTTTTTGTCTCTTATCTCTATTAGTCTCCTCTTGTCTTTGTTCCTCCTCTTGTTGTTTTCTCTTCTCTTCCTCTCTCTGGCTTCTTTCTTCTTCTTGTCTGAATCTCTGAGCATCTTCAAACCTCTGATTACTGTAATGTCTTCCTCCATTCTGTTCTATCATTGTGTTAATCTCCTGCAGTAGATCATTTACCTGCTCTCTGTTTTTCTCATCTTTATTGTTGAAGACATGAAATCTGCCTCCACACTCATCAACTAGACGTCTTAATGCGGGATAGCTGTCAATAAGTTTCTCTATTGACCCTCCTACCAGTTGTCCATGAGTAAAAAAAAATATTGAGCATTTTAATTCTCCCTGACCATCTTCCGTCTTTTGAGGAATCTGCTGCTCCTCCTTCGTGAATCTGTCATCTAATCTGAAAACAACGAGAAAAGTGTGTGGTCCAGGACTGGGTAAATAAACATTTCTCCCTGTCATGAACTCTTCATGTTTCATCTGTTTGTCGAAGAATCCAGGAGTATCAACTACAGACACAGATCTGCCTGAAACAGTGGCATAGAGATCTGAACATTGGGTTGTTACAGAGTTCATTCTATTAATGGATCCGGACTCTTTCTGTCCCAATATCGTGCTTGCAGCTGCACTCTTCTCAACACAAATTTGACCCAAACCAATTTGTCTAGATAAGAGACTCACATCAGGAGTTTCTGGTTCATCATTAGCACCGTTTTTGATGACTGGAATCTGCAGTTTGGTCTTCCCCTCTCCTTCTGACACTGTATAAAAGCAAAAATATAAACAAGTTAGGGATATAAATGATCAGTGCAGGTCTGTGGGGGAACTCACATTATGGAATAAATGTTTTTCTTTTCCAATGCATGTTTGATACCATTATTGGCACCCTGTATATGCTTAGGAGTAAAATATCTCTGAAGTATATTCATTCATATTTACTTTTTGTAACACACCAGGGTGACTGGAATTGCTTCCTGTTCCACAGGAATATAAATGAGAGGAACACAAAGGCCAAATTTCCTTAATCATCTATCACAAAGAGTAAACTCAAAGAATATAGTTTGGATGTACAGAACACGTTTTTTGAGCTAAAGCCTTGAAAATCCCCATTTCCACCATCAGGGCAATAATTAAGAAGTTTCACTCAACAGAAAATGTTACAAATCTGCCTGGAAGAGGTCATATGTCTATATTGTCCTAATGCACACTGAGGAGTAGAGTTTGAGTGGCCAAAGACTCTCCAAAGATCAAAGCCGGAGAATTGCAGCGATTAGTTGAGTCTCAGGGCCAGAAAGGCTAAAAATACATATCAAACAGCCCCTACATCACCACATGTTGTTCAAATGGGTGTTACGTCCCTTTTTGTTTTATTTATTTGTTTTGAGAAGTCTTTTGTGTGTTTCTGTGCAGGATAAAGCTGATTTGTTCCTGTAGCCTAATTGATGCCACACCCTGCCTGGTCAGCTGACTCCCTGCTGACTCCACCCTCACTTCCTGATTCAGCTCTTATGTTCGTTTGCGGTGTTACACCACCATTGCTGTTAGTTAGTTACCTGTGTTAGTAAGACAGAGAAACTGTGTACTGTAACGGTGGTAACCGCCCTAGCACAAAAAGTCTTTTGAAGAAATAATTTTTTTTTTTCTGTTCGGGCGCCAGCCAGGAATTTCCTGACAAAGATGTTATTTTCCCCAGGATAGCAAAAAAAACACCTGTTACAATATTTAAAAAATAATTTGTCAGAGAAAACTGTTAGCCAAAAGAAATTTTATTTTACAATGTCCAAAAAACATCAACAAAAAACTTGAAGAGCTGGAAAAAACCAAAAACAAACAAACAAAAAAGTTTAGCGATTCAGTTCAAGGGTGAATAGGAAAAGCATTAAAAAAAAAAAAAATCCCTGTAGAAATCGCGTCACCTATGTCACGTTTCCGATAGGCAGATTGGCATCCATGACCATTCATAAATTGTCCATAGAAAAAGAAGAAAAAAGAAACATAGAATAAACATTCTGTTAATTACTTCAAAGGTAATAACATCAACTAACAAAAAGGCACACTAGTCAATAAACAATCACAGTAATACCATAAGCATATCAAAAAGTGCCTGCATGGATGAATGAGTGTGTGTAATGGCGGTGCACAGGTACTGACCAAGTTTGCAGCCATGAAGGGGACTAGAGAGTGTTGTCGTCAGGCACCAGGATAGGTGGATTAAGCGGCCATAACTTGTCTTCTGAACAACTTCATTAAAACCAGATGATCTTGAGGTGCAACGCTTAGAAGTTGAGTGAAACTCCGCGACGCACCAGACATCATTCACAAGAAGCAACAGTTCGACAAGCGCCGTCTCTTCCCTTTGCACGGTAATCACTCTCGTAACTGCAAACCTTACTGATGACACGAACTCTTTCAGGTACGACCCACTTTTATATTCTCCCTCCTCCCGCCGTTAATTTGAAATGCTCCACCCCACACACGCAAAGTAAAAGTAAAAATAAAAGTAAACAAAACAAAGATGTGGCTTAAAACTCCGTTTTAAAACTCCGGCTTATTTCCGTTTTCTGGGCTGGTCTTCTGTCACAATTCACCAAGGATGAAAGAAGAAGCAAGTAAAATCAACTTCATTTTATTAGTGCAAACACATGCTGGAGTAACATAGTGTAGAATAAATGTGCAAACGGAAGGCTGGAAGCACAAAGACAGTCTTATCTGCTAATCCCGGTGGATATAAACAGTCCAACAATCCAAGGGTGAGCATAGAGGTATGCACAGAGCAGGTAAGTGTCTGTAATATCCCAAGGGTCAAAGGAGAATGCAAGGAGTGTATAACCTTGAGACCAACCAAAGATCAAGTGGGGTGAGGGTGCTGAAATATTGTTCAGGTGATTGGGTACAGGTGCTCAGTATTCCAGTGATTGGGGGCATGGTTGAGTGGCTGTGTCAGTTGCTGGTGTTCATGACAGTTTATCAGGAGCTTCACTTTAACTTTTAAGATACTTATGTTTTATAAAGTTGCAAATATATAAGTTGTAATAGTCATGTTCAAAATATTCCAACAAAACCTTGCTTAAAGCATGCAGAACGTGTAGAAGCGTGTAGAAGTTCTAAATAAAGTTTTTCAAGAGCTTAAAATTAACTTTTTTTTATTTTATTTTTTTATTATAATAGTAGTTATAATAGTCATGTTTAAATTATTCCAAGTAAACTTTGCATTGAATTTCTGGGCTAACCCATGAGGGGCCACCATGGAAACTGCGGACAAAATTACGTGGGTCCCAGTTGGGTAGCTATCAGCCCAGCTGCAACCCCAATGGGCCCCACATGGGTCTGTTGGCTGGGTTACAAAGGAAATACTATGTTTTTAACACCTTTATATTTCTTATAGCAACAACTGTGGTCCGATCTTTGTATGCTGAAACTTTATATGCTGGATTAGAGTCACATATTCCATGTGTTCATCTTGTTTTGGGAAGTTTTGGAGATTAGACATTTTTTATAATTATAATATAGTCTAGTATAGTCTTGTGCTGCAGTGGTTTGATCAAGATTGAGTGAAAACCTAGAACTAGTTTGCAAAAGTGTTTTTTTTTTCACATAACTGGGAATATTTAATTAACAATTAGATTGTCAGCAATGGTTCTTGAAGCAAAGTTGCTCATTATGATCTATCAAATGATATGCATATTGTATGGATTTGTGATGCGATTAAGGACACATAAAAATCGTTAGCGCCAACTAGTGACTGATTTCTTTAAAAATTCATTGGTTGAAGGAAGCCATGTTTTTTTAAGATACGCAAATGTCTGCAAAGACCTTTGTGGCACATTGGACAGAGGCACTGCATACCAATTTCCAGGTCGATTGGACTAAAGGTTGTGAAGTTATAGCAATTTTTATGTTTTTTTTCCTTTTATAGCACCATCAAGTGGTCAAGCTCCACAATTTTTTTTATTTGACCAAAGATTGATTTATACACGTGTACCAAGTTTGGTGAAGATTTCTGTTCATGTAGGGGTGTCCAAACTTGCAGAGGTGAAAACTATGGGCGTTTTCATCCACCTGAGGGACAGTTGGTCCAAAATGGCTAATTTGATGCAATATCAGTAAACTCCAACAGATGGCACTGTAGCCTGTAGTGCGATATACAGGTGCTGGTCATATAATTGGAATATCTTCAAAAAGTTGATTTATTTCACTAATTCCATTCAAGAAGTGAAACTTGTATAATGCATACATTAATTCCACACAGACTGATATATTTCAGGTGTTTATTTCTTTTAATTTTGATGATTATAACTGACAACTAATGAAAACCCCAATTCAGTATCTCAGAAAATAGAATATTGTGAAAAGGTTCAGTATTGAAGACACCTGGTACCACACTCTAATCAGCTAATGAACTCAAAACGCCTGCAAATGCCTTTAAATGGTCTCTCAGTCTCGTTCTGTAGGCTACACAATCATGGGGAAGATGCTGATTTGACAGTTGTCCGAAAAATGACCCTTGACACCTTGCACAAGGAGGGCAAGACACAAAAGGTCATTGCAAAAGAGGCTGGCTGTTCACAGAGCTCTGTGTCCAAGCACATTAACAGAGAGGCGAAGGGAAGGAAAAGATGTGGTAGAAAAAATGTACAAGCAATAGGGATAACCACACCCTGGAGAGAATTGTGAAACAAAACCCATTCAAAAATGTGGGGGAGATTCACAAAGAGTGGACTGCAGCTGGAGTCAGTGCTTCAAGAACCACTACACACAGACGTATGCAAGACATGGGTTTCAGCTGTCGCATTCCTTGTGTCAAGCCACTCTTGAACAACAGACAGCGTCAGAAGTGTCTCGCCTGGGCTAAAGACAAAAAGGACTGGACTGCTGCTGAGTGCTCCAAAGTTATGTTCTCTGATGAAAGTCAATTTTGCAAAATTGGGTCCCAGAGTCTGGAGGAAGAGAGGAGAGGCACAGAATCCACGTTGCTTGAGGTCCAGTGTAAAGTTTCCATAGTCAGTGATGGTTTGGGGTGCCATGTCATCTGCTGGTGTTGGTCCACTGTGTTTTCTGAGGTCCAAGGTCAACGCAGCTGTATACCAGGACGTTTTAGAGCACTTCATGCTTCCTGCTGCTAACCAACTTTATGGAGATGCAGATTTAATTTTCCAACAGGACACAGTGCCAAAGCTACCAGTACCTGGTTTAAAGACCATGGTATCCCTGTTCTTAATTGGCCAGCAAACTCGCCTGACCTTAAAGGAACACTCCACTTTTTTTGGAAATAGGCTCATTTTCCAACTCCCCTAGAGTTATAAAGATGTGTTTTACCATTTTTGAATCCATTCAGCCGATCGCAGGGTCTGGTGGTAGCAGTTTTAGCATAGCTTCGCATAAATCATTGAATCTGATTAGACCATTAGCATCTCACTATAAAATGACTAAAGAGTTTCGATATTTTTCC
This sequence comes from Labeo rohita, assembly GCF_022985175.1. Lineage (NCBI taxonomy): Eukaryota > Metazoa > Chordata > Actinopteri > Cypriniformes > Cyprinidae > Labeo > Labeo rohita. The sequence continues at coordinate 1,346,287 of NW_026129217.1, forward strand.
TATTTAAAACGTAACTTTTCTGTAGTTGCATTGTGTACTAAGACTGGCGGAAAATGCAAAGTTGTGATTTTCTAGGCTGATATGCTAGGAACTATACTCTCATTCCGGCTTAATAATCAAGGAACTTTGCTGCCGTGCCATGGGTGCAGCAGGCGCAATGCCACAGACTGATCGACTCCATGCCACGCCGCATTGCTGCAGTAATTCAGGCAAAAGGAGCCCCAACTAAGTACTGAGTGTTGTACATGCTCATACTTTTCATGTTCATACTTTTCAGTTGGCCAAGATTTCTAAAAATACTTCCAGGCCACACAGCTAATACAAAATAAAAAGTAAAATTATACACCCTACAAAACTGGCAGAATTATAAATAATTTACTTGTGTTAAAAAAGTGTTCATGCGTTTTGAAAAATGCCTTGGATTGGTAACTTTTAAAAATAAATGCTTAAAATGCTCTGTAGACCTTCCAGTAGGAGAACAAATGCCAGTGTTATCCTGTTCATGGGCACTGTAATTTCGTGGGGAAAACATGTATATAATTTCTCATTTTATCTTGCAAACCTATGCTTTCTTCACATTTTTATGAAAATGAATACAGTGCTGCATTTTCTGGATTATAAATCACGATTTTAAACATCCGAAAAGCGCTGCGATTTCCAAGGAGATTTATAAAGCAATCAAGCTCAAGCACAAATCACATACATTAGGATTGGTGATGAATGCGAAAGGGCAAGTGAGTTTGTATTGTACAGTTTTCTGAAACCACCCCGCTAGTTTCGGTTTTGATTTAAATATTTAGGCTGACATTTATAATAAATGTTTACAGTAAATTTGAATTTTTTTTACTTATATTTTCATTCCTTTTTCTGTCCTGAACACTGCTAAAATTACGGGATTTTTCTGTGGAGCAAGGGGAATATGGATATATGTTTCTAATGTTTGTAAACATTTAGTGTATATTACATTATTCGTAAATGAAATGATAAAATGTGTCTTATACATCAATCGACTTGTACAATAATGCAACTTATCTGTGTCATAAAGTTCTTAAAAATTAAAAAAAGAGAGGGGACAAGAATTGAACTGCCATGTATGTACAAGTATACATAGGCTACAGTACAGTAGTGAGTGTCAATTTAGAATTTAAAACAAAAAACAAATCAAAGCTTAATTTATCATAAACATATTATGCGGCCCCTCACTTAATGTGCAAAACTTAATGTGGCCCTCGAGTCAAATGTTTGGCCACCTGTTTGTTCATAATTGTAGGCATTTCATTAAAAGTGGCCCCACCTCTTTCAAACGTTTTGGCGGGCCTTTGCGTCGGTGAGTCAAGCGTTTTTTTTTTTTGTTTGTTTTTTGATAATTATTGATATTCACTGTCCTGGGGTCTTATTTATAAACAAAATAAGCATGAAGTAAAGTCTCAAGTCATTGCTGTCAAAGTCTAAGTCGAGTCACAAGTTTTCTTTGATTACGTCAATTCAAGTCACAAGTCATCAAATTTTGGACTCAAGTCCGAGTCAAGTCACGAGTCATGCCACTTTAGTCCACAACTCTGGTATAAACCTACGACAAATGGTCTAGGAGTTTTTGTTCACTGTAGTGCCCCCTATTGTCTGATTGGGGCAATTGAGTCTGGCTAATGCTGCATTCACGCCATATCGTAATTACCGTAATTTTGACATGACAACATGTGACGTTCTACTCGGAGCTGTTCACGTCCTGGGACTCGGAATTATGCTTTTACTATGGCAACACTGTTAACGCCTAGACAGAGCCCACGTTGGTCAGGTGGTAAGGCGTTCATGTGGTACAAGTCGTAGCTCTCAGAAGACTCCCAGTTCACAAGTTGTAATTACAAGTTCTACGAGGACGTGAACGATTTTTACAACTTGGAATCTCGTAATTACGGGAATTCCGATATGGTGTGAACACACCTTTAGTTTCAAGTTTCTAGGCCTTACGGTTTGGTCTGCATGATCAGATTTATGGTGGAAAAATAATAATTATAAAAATCTTAACAATTACAATAGGGTTTCAGGACTTCGTGCTTGAACCTCTAAATATGATTAGAACTCAGACAAAATCATATATTGTCATAGACGTGTGTTTTTAGTCACACTAGCTGCAGCAATAGTGATTTCCTGGATTTCTTCTGCAATTTATTGTGCATACACATAATGCTAAAATCTGTAAATATTGCCTTCTCATGCATCATTTAGAATGTGTGTGTGAATTCAGATCTTCTGCAGTCAGACTCACTGTTCTGGACGATGTCCTGCATCTTCTTCCAGACTCTAAAGGGCAGGTTGTCCAAGTAACGTGGCACATCAATCAAAGCTCCAGAAGGCATCTGTGGATCCGGCTGTGAAATCTGGACTCTGGAAGAACATTCAGGAGTCAGAACTGTAGTGGCTTTGGTTTAAAAGCATATACCAGAGACACCAGCAGATCACTAACCTTTCCATTGAGACTGGAAACTCCTGCAGAAAAAAACACATCACTGATCATCAAGAACTCAATCAATCAATCAATCAATCAATGATCTGAAATCAGACCTTTAGAAAGCAGACGTCATTGACTTTCATCAGCTCCTCCGTGTCTTTGATTGTGTCTGAAAGAGCTGAGATGTGTCTGTTCATCTCCTCCAGCTTCTCCTTCATTATCTGCTTTTTCTGCTCCTCTTCCTTTCTCAGTGCAGTGATTGTAGCTTCTTCTTCATCTCTGAGAAACTGATGAAGCTTCTCAAACTGCTGTTTAATCTGTTGCTCTGTGTGCTCAGCTTGAGACTGAAATCAAACCACATTCACTTCAATCATCTCAAAGACCCCACTAATTCTGGAGCATCATGAAGAGTGAGTGGGTAAATATAGGGTAATTAACTCCAAGTACTAGTACTTTAGTGGGCCTTTGGGATTTCGATTTCCGAGTCCATGGACAGTTGACAGAACTGTGGCTGACCCAATACATTTTCACTGAAGTGAGATTCAGTATTTGCATGTGTTTTTAAGTCTTGTCCAGTATTTGAAAGCTCCAGTGTTTCTGTGGACACAGACCCAAAGCGCACTCACAGAATGCGCCTCTTAGTCACCGTGTGAATGCTGAATTAAGTTATCTTTTGTGTTTTATTGCTACACACTCAAATTCACAAAAAGTTATGTCAAAATGCCTGGCTTGGACACTATTCGTGTAAATGCAGTCGGTTATGTCTTAAGTGAGCCTGAACAGTCAGGAAAAATATGGATTTATGTGACAGTCTTTATATATTTTTTTTACCTCTGATCCACCGTAATGTCCAGCTGTCCTGAGCACATTCATAACAGCTGACACTTGATGCATCAGTTTGCTCTGGCATAGTAGTCACACACATGACATTGTTATGCACATACAGGTGCTGGTCATATAATTAGAATATCTTCAAAAAGTTGATTTATTTCACTAATTACATTCAAGAAGTGAAACTTGTGTAATGCATTCATTTTTTCCACACAGACTGATATATTTCAAGTGTTTATTTCTTTTGATTTTGATGATTATAACTAAAGACGGCTGCACACTAGAGGATTTTCAAATCTTAACCGATTTTAAAATGTTTGATATTTACGGTTTGAGTTCGGAGACGCTCCGTCTTGATTGGGAGCAGATAAATAATCGTAATGACACCACACAACAGAGGATTTTTGGACAAAAAATTGCTTGCGACAAGCCTTGAATCGGGCCACACCCCCCGATCGTTCAGGGGTGCAAATCGGTCTTAAAATCGGCCTTAAAATCCTCTAGTGTGCAGCCGCCTTAACAACTAATGAAAACCCGAAATTCAGTATCTCAGAAAATTAGAATATTGTGAAAAGGTTCAGTATTGAAGACACCTGGTGCCACACTCTAATCAGCTAATGAACTCAAAACGCCTGCAAAGGCCTTTAAATGGTCTCTCAGTCTAGTTCTGTAGGCTACACAATCATGGGGAAGACTGCTGATTTGACAGTTGTCCGAAAGACGACCATTGACACCTTGCACAAGGAGGGCAAGACACAAAAGGTCATTGCAAAAGAGGCTGTTCACAGAGCTCTGTGTCCAAGCACATTAATAGAGAGGCGAAGGGAAGGAAAAGATGTGGTACAAAAAAAGTGTAAAAGCAATAGGGATAACCGCACCCTGGAGAGAATTGTGAAACAAAACCCATTAAAAAATGTGGGGGAGATTCACAAAGATTGGACTGCAGCTGGAGACGTATGCAAGACATGGGTTTCAGCTGTCGCATTCCTTGTGTCAAGCCACTCTTGAACAACAGACAGCGACAGAAACAACGTTTTAGAGCACTTCATGCTTCCTGCTGCTGACCAACTTTATGGAGATGCAGATTTCATTTTCCAACAGGACTTGGCACCTGCACACAGTGCCAAAGCTACCAGTACCTGGTTTAAGGACCATGGTATCCCTGTTCTTAATTGGCCAGCAAACTCGCCTGGCCTTAAAAGTAATATTCTAATTTTCTGAGATACTGAATTGGGGTTTTCATTAGTTGTCAGTTTTTTTCTAACTAAAATGTTAGTTAAAAAAAGTTAAATGGCATGCTTCTGTCGCGAGCGACAATGCAGGTGGCAATAAGCCACAGACATTTATTGGATAGCATAGATTACGCCTCCATGTACTGTAAGGCGTGCTTTAGCCTCCAATCTCTGCACAGACAATTGAAAAATGCATCTAACAGCGCACATTTACATAGGTTAAGCATTTAAACTAACATTGTCATATGTTAAAGCTTTTTTATATCTAAATTGATCAAACAAAGGCTATGATCAACTCACAGTCTGCTGCTGGCCGCTGTGTTGCTACTTAAAAAAACAACAACTTACATTTAACAAACGAAAGATGTTTTATTTTTTCAAACGTTTCTCTAAATTAACAATAAAATAACAAAACAAAATATGATCACTTTGCCATTACATACAAAACTACTTTTAACTATTTTAATGGCTGAAACAGTAGTAGCCTATGCTTAATTACACTTTTAAATACATATACTAAACACAAGCATATAAATTAAAAAATATTCCTAAAAAGTGTAGCAGAAATACTATGTTAATAAATATATTCTTAGTTACACTTTTAAGGATGCACATCAGAGGGGATTTAAAAGTGGGTAAGCACAAAGCCAACTGCTGCACTACACCACATTAAAGTACTCAAAAGCATTGACACAGACGTAACTCCCTTCACACTTTATTTGGAATTTCACTGTTTCTGTCACTGCAACTTTTCGAACAGGCAAACATAGACACACAAATGAAATCGTCTGCCTAATAAAAAGCGTATTTAAAACAGGTTTATATTTTAGCAAAAGGTAATATTTGCATTATTTATTTCAGCACCCTGCACCTTGTTTATTTTCTTTATTTTACAAAAACAAAAAGTTCTGTTATTGTGAGTGTACACAAATAAAAGTATCAAGCTTTGGTAGAGCTGGTACTTAGTGTTTGCCTTGTGCTTTGCATGCACTCCCCTCAGCATGGCAGCGTGGGTATACTGTTCCCCATAGCGACCCCTAGTGATGCCATAGGCTGTCGCCTAGAATGTAGTCTAATGTTTGAGAAGCACCCATTATTTATTGGTATATTCTTGTTGAGACTCATGGGGCTGAGAATATGTCACAAATAAAGACTTTAAAAAAAAAATCTATCCTCACCTTGATTTGTTGTACTGTTTTCTCAAATTCTCTTTTAATATTTTCTTTGTGTTTGAGTTTGTCCTGTAAGGACTGCAGTGCTGTATTGAGCTCCTCCTAGAATTTAATATATCAATAAGACACCAGAGATTTCTGTAATATGTTCAAAAATAATCATTTTTATAATAATAATTTTACTCTGTCTTACCTTATATGATGAAACCACTTCACTGATGGGTCTGAATTTATGATTGTCATGTTTTCGTGAATTAATACACACTACACACAATGGCTGTATGTCCTCTTGACAGAAGAGTTTGAGTTTCTCATTGTGTAAGCTGCAGATCTCCTCAGATCCTGATGAATGACTCTCATTTCTCTCCTTCAGTAATGACTCGCACAAGTTTTTTAATGCAAGATTAACTGGAGGATCGTATTTTAAGAATCTTCTCCTGCAGACAGGACACTCCTGAGTTTTCTTGATTCTCCAGAACTGTTGAAGACACTCTTTACAGACGCTGTGACTACATGACAAAAAAACTGGATTCTTAAAGATTTCACAGCACACTGGACAACAAAGATCTTCTACCGATAGTGAAGCCATTTTCACTGTTTGTCCTCCGAAAATCACAAAGATCTGCTAGTGAATCTCTTCCTGGAGAGTTTTGTAGGGTGATAGGGTGGACTTACCGATTACATAGGTGTGTTCAAACAGGTCACACAACATTTTCAGGATTTCTTCAGGTTAATGCAAACAAATATATTCAAAATGAACTTTCACTGATACTCTCTCCTAAACAATGCCTCAAACCCCACCCTAAAACCTTCGATCAAACACAAAAGAGCAATGTGAGAATGCAAATATTGCTAATAAAAAGACTTGCAGAGTCTCTAAGCTTACAGGGGCAGTTACCCAGACAGAGAGTAAGCCTAGTTCTAGACTAAAATGGTCCTTTAATCTGGCCCTAGCTTAATAGAAATCTGCTTTCTCTTTCATGGTTTTTTAATAGTCTTAGTATAGTCTCAAATTTATTAGGCTGAGTTGAGGGCTGCGTGATATCATTGCGCCTGCTGCACCCATGGTACGGCCTATTTCCAAAAAAAGTGGAGTGTTCCTTTAACGTTACCTCCCTGTGTTCCCGTGTTTCCTGTGTTCCTTGTGGATTATTAAAGACTGTTCGTTTCACTATGTCGTTGTTCGTCTGTTCCTGCCTGAATTGTGACAAATACCCACCACCCACACATTAACAAAAATATTTGAAAAGTATCAACCACATTTACATACATAAACAGTCCATATATACATATATATATATATATATATATATATATATATATATATATATATATATATACTTATATACATACATGTATACACACATTTAGACATATATATATATATATATATATATATATACACACACACACACACATACATGTACTGTCACAATCTCTAACTGGAGTGCCCATGAGCTTCACTACAGGGCACTCCATTCCAGACTATTCATTTACCCCGGACTCCATTTCCCATAATCCTTTGCATGGACTCATCAACGCTCATTGTCTCCACCTGTTGCTCATTTACTCTGTCTGCTTCCCCTATATAAGCCTGGTTTAGTCTGTCATTCTTTGCGAAGTCTTGTTAGTTGTTACACTGCATTTCTGAGCATTTTCCCTGTATTAATGTCTCTTGGTTGTCTTGCTCTCTGCCCTGTTTCTTGGATTTACCCTTTGTTTGAGTTTCTTGCCTTGTTGATTGTTTTTGAATTGCCTGCCTTTGTTTTGACCTCTCGCCTGTATTTTGGATCACGTCTTGGATTTCCCAATAAAACTGCATTTGGATCTCCAACCTGTTAAGTCTTGGAGTAGTTTGTAACATGTACACACATATATATATATATATAGAAAATAAGTAATTAACAAAAGAAAGAAGAAAAAAATTATAAATACAAAATTTATATCCATATCAAATTCCTTATTATCTTCAATTCCTAGTAATTTCAATAATGTTTTTTAGACATCAACCGATAATATTATTTAATCCCATAAAGTATTAAAACAATTATATTAAATGAGAGTGAGGCTTATGTAGAAAATAATTATTATAATTTATTTTATTTATAATAAATACTTTGATTTTAGGGCGGGCCATATCTTTTCAAAATATACATTTTTATTTTTAATTTCGAATGTTATCTTTTCCATAGAGTATACTTTAGACACTATGTCTAACCAATGACTTATTGCTGGGGATTCTCGCCTTCTCCAAAATTTAGTTATTGCTTTAAGAGCTGTGATTCTCAATATTCTAAATAAATATAACTCATCTTTACTAAATGACATAGGATCTATACCCAAAACTATATTTTGTATTTTTATTTTATGTAATTTATTAAACATTTCTTCTATTGCCTGAGTTACTTCTGTCCAATATTTTTTTATTATTTTGCAAGTATAGAACATATGCGTATAATGGGCTTTAGATTCACCACAACTTCTCCAACATCTGTAAGATAATTTATTATATTTACAAGATATTTATGGTATTATAAAATATCGTATAGTAATTTTCCAAGCATATTCTTGCCAATATGGTGATTGCGTGATCCTTAGATTTTCTTTTAAAATTAGTTTCCAATCTTCTGTTATTTTATTACTAGGTCTGTCAAAAATAACATGTTAACGTCGTTAATTATTTTTTTGTTGTTAATTATGTCAATTTTTTTAACGCATTTCACGCATGCGCAGTGTGACGAATTATTTGTCAGGAAAGTGGTTGGGGAGCTAAAGGCGAGATGGAGCAAGGTGAGCAAGGTGGGCCTATGGACAGATTCAAATATAAAAAGAATGATGATGTACAGTTAACAAGTACAACGTTTTTTGCAAGATTTGTAACAAGGAGTTTCAATTTCACCGGAGCTCTTCAAGCTGGAGGTACCATGTCAACGTCAAACATGCGTTTGCTGGGCCGTCAAGTTCAGCAAGTGGTTTGCGCCAGACCACGCTGGATTTTCGCAGGCCATTAACAAAATCAGCCTCAGATAATTTGACCAACACAATAGCAAAATGGATTGCAAAGGATTGTAGACCCATTAGCATTGTAGAAGACTCAGGCTTCATGGATGTTTTGCAAGTGGCGTCTCAAGACTCATCCTATAAGCCACCGTCAAGAGCCACAGTTATGACGAAAATCCACGAGCTCTATGAAAACGAAAAAGAAAAAAGGAAAGAGGTCTTGGCTCAAGTAAATTATATATCGCCCTGACAGGAGACCATTGGACATCAGTGAGTAACAACAAAAACCTCGGAGTAACTGCACATTACATCAGTGACGCGTGGGAACTGAAGTCTTTTGTGCTGACTTTATTAAAAACTGAGGAGCGTCATTTTGCGGAGGCTTGTAAAGAACAGTTCCTGTCTGTTGCACGTAAGTGGGACATCGAGGGCAAAACGACAACCATTGGGACTGACAGTGCACGCAACATGGTTGCCGCAATTCGACTTACACGCTATGAACACATGAACTGTGTCGCTCACACGCTGCAGAGAAGTGTCACAGTGAGTCTTGCTGACAGCAGCTTTGTGAATGTTTTGGTCAAGGCTCGCAAAGTTGTCGGTCATTTTAAGCACAGCCCAGCAAATGCTGCAGAGCTTCAAGCACAAGAAGTCAGCCTGGGAAAGAAGCAAGAGCCATTGATCCAGGATGTTCCAACACGTTGGAATTTGACGCTGGAAATGGTCAAGCGCTTGAGCAGCAATAAAGAGGCTGTCATCGCAGCCCTGGACAATCAGGAGCACAAACTCGTTTTGCCGACCGCAGCAGAGTGGGATAAACTGCAGAGGCTGGAGACACTTCTAGAGCCATGCAGGTAAATCAGTCTGTAGCCTATCAAATAACATTACTTTGATTATTTTCTGGAATAAATTAAACCAAGTTAAATATCAATAACATGTATGTATGTAAAAAATAATGATAATAATAATAATAATAAAAATAATAATATGTATATGTTGCTAACCTCTGTTCTAATATTACACTGTCTGTGTGTGTTTGTGTGTAGGTATGTAACTGAGCTCCTGGGTGGGGAGGCCTATGTCTCCTGTTCTGTGGTACTACCTTCTCTCTGCCACTTGTGTCTCAAGATGGAAGCCTGTGATGAGGACCCTGCATATGTGGTGAGATTCAAGACCAAGTTTAAGGAGGACCTAGCATCCCATCAAAAACAGCTCAACAATGCATGGCTCCAGATTGCTACAGTATTGGATCCTCGTTTCAAAGACTTGAAATGCCTGCCCAGGACAGACAGGGAAGAGGTGTGGACCACACTTGAAGGGATACTGCAACAAGAATCACCCAGAAGGTCTTCACAGACACATGATGATGGGCCACCCAGGAAGAAAATCAGCCTTCTGCAAATGGGCTCAGATTCAGAATCAGAAGATGAAGAGGTCCAACCTGCCATACACATGTCAAATAATATTAAAAAGCTACGGGTCAAGAGCCCAACTAATGCTAACACTGACCACTATAATGGTGACGTAAACATTTTGGTGTCTTCAATAATTTTCAATTATCACTCAATGAATCACTTAATTACCTCATTAACTTTGACACTGCTTCAGTGTTCATTTTAACACTCAAATAAACTCCCGTGAGAGTTCATTTAACACTGGGCTTTTTGCTGTGTAGACTTTCTCTACTTTTTTTAGTTTGTCATAGCTGTTAAATTCAGGTATTCTTTACTCAAATATATAGACAAACGGAGTGCAAATTGTTACTTCAATTTACCTCATTTTATTGAGTAGATTCGTAAATTTAGGTTTTCTTTACTCAGACATATAGGATAGAATCTACCCAAACAAACTGAGTGCAAACTGTTACATCAGTTTACCCCATTATATTGAGTAGATTCTATAGGTTGCTTTTTACAGTGTATCATGATTATATGATCAAAATTAAACTCTCCAAACAACATGTGTAAAGGGCATTGCCATCTTGGCTGCTGTCTACTACTATTTCTATGGGGACTGTATATTTTTACAAATATAGCAATTATTGTGGGTGAGGTCACCAAGGTCATCCGAGATGTGCTGGTGAACGAATATATGCCAGTACCAAAAACTGCTCTTTCCAGGATAGCAGCTCACTACAGAGAAGAGGGTGTACAAATACCATCTGTCCAGAGGAAAGAGAGTAGTGTACCTTTGGTATTTTCTCCAGTCTGTGACGAGCGTGTAAGTGGGTGATGGCAGTTACACTCATGAAAACAGAGGCAACCGTGAAAGCCAGTGCATTTTGCACAATTTTATTTGGGTTCATGGCAACAAACAGAAATAAGAACATGAATATAGAAATGAAATACTCTGGAGCCAGTATTACAAATGGGAGCCGAGAGCAGCAGCAGCAGACTTGCAGAGTGTGAGAAAAAAAAACTGCACCTGCATTTGACTTTGACAAACATACAAACAGTCTATGTATGTATGCATGTTGATATATGTATATTGTGCTGTGTAGTAGAGCTTTGGGGGAAATGATAAATGAGTGTTACAAAAAGTGTTATTTTTAATGTGTAAATTTGATGTTATGCAATCAATATCTTTAACAGACATTTTCCCAAAGTATAATATTCCTTGTTGTGTATTAATGTTGTACCTCTGATGTTGGTGAGGCTATGTTTATGTTCATGCCGATTCCATTCATGCCAAGTCAAGTCTGTTTCAGTCAAGTCATCGTTTGGATTATCGTTTGTTTGGATTTCACATTTGGTTTGTAAATAAAGCTGCACTTGGGTTCATCTCCTTCAACTCGCCTCCAGTGGATCAATAATCGTTACACAAAGAGATTTTTTTATTTTTAACATTCTATACCAAAGATGTAAACTTGTATAGCACTTACCTAAATTTTCTAACGAATATTTCATGAGGATTTATGAACACATTTTTACACCTGATACATACCATTTTTAGGTTAAAACATGATGATAATAACATTTTAATACGTGTTCATTGCATTTATATATATATTTCATTTATTATTTAATTAGTTAAAAAAACTAAAAAGATTGTTCTGAAATTTCTAGCTGAACTGAAATTTCTATGAACTTGTATGAACAATATTAAAACATAAATCAGTCAGTGTCAGATTCTGAATCTGAAATATCAGCTGAAGTCACAGATGAGAAAAAGCCACTTGACACTGAGGTCATAGCATCATCAGTTTTCTCCTGTGCACTGATCTCCACTTTTCCACTCTTTGTTCTGGCTGGGGTTTTATGTTCCAGGGCCCTCATTTATCAACACTCCATTAAAAAAGTTCTATATTTTGTCCTACGAATGAAATTTAAAAAAAATATCTGTATTTATCAAACATGCGCAAATGGTTCTTGCACACACCAGTAAGTAATCATTGTTGATAAATCCCATGTTCCTAAGCACCATGTTCATTCATGTTCATGGTTATTTGCTTTCGGAAATGCCTCCAATGAACCATATGTGGTGACAATACCTGCCTGTATACAATCACATGAATATAGAGTATAGAGGCTTCTCACAGCACATCGTAAATCAACCATGTTAGCGGCAATGGCGCCACCAGGGGGTGGCCAGGGGTGGCCGTGGCCACCCCTGGCCGACTCCTGGCCACCCCATTGGCCACCCCACTGGCCAGTATAAATTTTAGTAGCATCAGTTATGCATCATCCCTAATGCACAGCCAGGCAGGCAAGCCACTCTAGACCTTCGATCGCACACAGTAGCCAGCCCTCTCCCCCGCCCCGCCCCTCCGTCCATGCCACTGTTTCGCGCTCAGACAGCAACAGCTCAGCGCGTGCCCGTCGGTCAACAATTTCAAAAGAAGTTAAGAAAGAAGACAAAGAAGACTACCGGTAAGTAAATAAGTCAAAAATATTCTTTAGTAAAAGAAGAAGGGGAATTATGTGTCGTGACATGTGCTTTTTAAATTCCAAATGGTTACAGTATACTGTTACAGCAGCTTTTTGATGTGTTTTTGACACGTTCTGACAAGAGTTACCTAGCTAACGTCGTTAGCTGGTGCATGTATATGTTATGTCAATTTTCAGACAATGAAGAGAAAGTCCACAGACATCTCTTCTTATTTTATGTTTCTGTCCTTGCTTTTATTTGTATCTGCCAGTATCTGCTTTTCCCCATTAACTGTTTTGTTTACAATAAATGTACACCTTATGCCAAATATAATTGCAAAATAAAAAGAATTGTTTTGCAACTCAAAATGTTAACTGTACTGTTATTAGTCTATGCACATTATATCATTAGTAACATTAAATATAACACAATAAACCAAAGTATATCAGTAGGAGTTTCCTTAAGTCTTTCTGATAGTTTTCTACAGGCCGGTTTACTACAACAGTAGAATAAAATTCTGAAATTATGGTTTATAGTTTTGGTGTGCCACCCCAAGATTTTAAGTGGCCCCATCTGGCCACCCCTATGAAAAATTTCTGGAGGCGCCACTGGTTAGCGGCACTGAATGTAAACAATGCCACTAAAACGGAATGAAACTCACATATTCTGCTGATTATTGCTGCTGAAAATGGTCAATTATTGTCATGTTTTGGGCTGTACTAATCGGTCAGACTGGGAAAAACATTTGTAGTATAGACTGCCAAAAGTTATAACAAATCAAGGAGAAGAATGCAAAAAAAAACTGTCTGAAAAACAAAAGAAATTTGTGGTTTGCCAAAAATAAATAAGATTTTCAGTGCAAAAATCTTGACAACATTCGTGTTTGTTCTTATTATTTGCGAAGGACATTATTAATTACATTATTCTTATTAAGTGCAAAAGGACATAGGACACAAGTGCAAAGGACATAAGTGCAAACCCCTCTGTATGTCCTCACTGAAATCCTGGCAAAGAAAGCGATACCAACTAAGAAGTAGTGGTATAACGGTACACAGATGTCACAGTTCGGTACGTACCTCGGTTCGAGAGTCACGGTTCGATACGATTTCGGTACAACAGAAAAAAAAAATCTACCATGCTAAGTTTCTTTTCATTTATTTTGAACACAGTAGTCCAAATTACAATGTTTTTCCACCTACATGTGAAAATACTACATATTATATCAAATTAATGTCATATATAGGCTATAAAATCTGCAGTACATATATACATACAAGAAATAAATACTTTAAATACTTTACTTTATATTAATACTTTAATTTAGTTAACTGATAGACAAGGGAAAAAACTGTGCGACATTTAATGTAGCCTATATTTGCTGAGTTTCAGTTCAGTTTTATGACAAAAAGGAAACTCAAATGGCAGAAAGCGACACTCTATTTGTTTTTTGTTTAAGTTGACTTTGTTGGTATGAGGAAAGTTTAAGTAACGCTCCGGCGCACACAAACACAAAACATATCAGTTCCAGGCTTCTAGCATTGCTAACTTGACAGTGCAGTTGGTAACTTACTTAACCAAAATAAAACAAAGTGAACCAAACATCAGCGCACCCGCCTCATTGTGTCAACGCGACTAGAGTACAAAATCTATAATTTACATAATAAATATTAGTTTAGCATTTGGATGCATCGCAAACAAGATAATATTTTGCTTTATTTGGATTTGTGCCGAATGAGAGAGGTAGGAATCAATGCGTTCAGAATCCGCACATGGTAACGGTGCACAACTCCTGGCATTCGCTGTTCTTCTGCCGGCGGTTATCAAACAGAGTTGCGTTACTGCCGGTGTCCCCTTCTGGATCGAGGGTGCACCGAACCGTCTCATGCACCGAACCGAGATGCCCGTACTGTGACGGTACGGTACGAATACATGTATCGTTACACCCCTACTAAGAAGCCACTCTGTGCTCACACTACACATACCATTCTTTGAAAATGCGTTCTCTGCGCAGTGCATGGTTTGCTGCATCTTTCAGCAAAGCAAGATTAACTATGACACTATAGCTACATTTCATATGACTTCCCAGCTGTCTTTTACAGCTTTTCACACCGATTATGCAGGTGTGTAGCTTGAACTATGAAATTTTTAAAATTGAGTGTTTGCAATTAAAGGATACAGTGAAATATGGGGATATTTTCCTTTTGTAGTATCACCATTCTACCTCTGGACTTTATGCATAACCATGCTCGGAGTTGTGCTTATATTTACACACATTCCTACATGTAAGTACAAGTTAATAAATAAAACACTTTGCATTAAACTGTTCTTACGCACTCCCCTGATAGCACATGCACATCACAGAGACGTCTATTTGATGTCTGCATGTATGTCAACTGCAAGACATATTTTGTTTGAGTATTTGCTCATCTGTAATACGTCTTTTGGACGTTTCCTATCAGATGTCAAATAGATGCACATTAGATATCTTTAAGATGTTTATGCTTTAGAATGTATGTAAAACGGACATGTGAAAGATATCTGTCAGACGTTTGTACACAGCAGATACTTTCCAGATCAAGAGATCTTTAACAGACATCTTGCAGATCTACGTGTGCTATCTGGATCATTACGCACACATCTGTGCATATGCACTATTGATAAATGAGAGCAGGGCAAAAAGATTCAACTGATTTCCTATTTATGGAGAGTTGCATGCAGCCATTCAGCGTTTCAATCAGCTGTAGAGAGATACGATATATTGTTTTCACTCAGTCTATCGAGAGTCATCTGTGAGAGAGGATTTTCGTGCATGAACTAAATGTCAGCATTAATTTAACCAGTAACAAGATATGGGAGAAGTGTTCTGAATTCTCAGAGAACAGATCTCTGTACAAGCAATTTGGCACCGCAGTGCTCTGAAAGACAAATTGATAGATCCATCTATTCATGTGGAATTTTGTCCTTCTCTACCTCATTTAGCAAAATGAGTGACAAGATATCCACTTCCTCATCCCCAAGATTTTCCAGCGCTTCTCTTGGTCAGGGAACAGTGAAAGGGTGAAAAACTTTGAAACAAGAAAGAGGCTTTCAGATTTTTAAGTCTGTTGTAACTATGCCGTCAATAATCTTCTGTGCCCTCACCCCCTCTAGCAGGTCACTGGCTTTTTGAGAGCTCCACAGAAGCACATACTGCCATTATTTTTCACTGTGACCTTTTGGTTTAATTATACAATTATTCTATAGCGTAATTCTGACCCCTTTGGCTTGCCATACAGGGCGGCACTTTGAACTTTGGTCCGAGCAAATAAACGGTCCCTGTGACGCGATTCAAATGAGTCGTGCCGTTTCGTTCCGCTTTTGGGACATAAAAATTATATTGAACATTTATCGAACTCCTCATATCGTTTTATCGAGGAAAATTATATCGCCAAAATTATCGCCCAGCCTTAATTGATATGAGATTTTTCACAACTTTAGACTGTTTCAGAATGTAACAGGATAGAAAAGAATGTCTTACAGGCAAGAGCACAATGGTCCCTATTTACTTTGTCCCATTGAGTTCAGTCTTTGTGGGTTAGTGTATAAATTGTAATTTCTTTGTATTTGTTATTTTTTCGACTTGTAGAAAGGTTAATGAGTGATTCACATGATCTGTGTTACTGCACACTGTTTATATATAAGGGGATCTGTATATATACACACACACACACACAGATCCTCCTTATTAAAATTAGAAATTTTATGAAAATCTGCCAAAGCTCTATAAACACTTTACAAATATATTATTAGATCTTCATGGTAATATATAAATATAAGAATTTTAAGTCTGTTGTGAACCAAAAAAAAATGTTGTTAAATGCTGAATACATAAGTAAAAGATAAATGAAGGCTGAAAGAGTGAGAGCTGTTATATTTACCCTCAGGTCAAGTGTACCTGGAAGATTAAAGTATGATATGAACTCAGTGTTTCTTCTAATAAGACGACAACAGTGCAGAGTGACTGTTTCTTCAAAAACGACAACAATATGTTGGCTGGCGACAGCCTATGACTTCACTTCCAGCACGACTCGTCGCTTCCGGTGTGGCCACAGTATAAAAGGACGCCGGTAGAACACAACACTTACTGGGTCCGAAATGGCATACTGAATGAGTAGGTACTTCATTTAAATAACTACTTACTTAACGAACCATTGGTCTTCTTTAGTAGCAAGCATACATTTTAAATCATGATAAACACAGTTAAAACCACACATAATGGTACCTCAATACCATGGTAAAAATATAACTACTTGGTTTTATAGGTAGCCTATTTGTATGAAAAACGGTAGTCTAAAAACATTCAGTATAAATGCACACATGCTATAAATACATACATACATACATACTATAATTATATACCATTACTCCTGTAATAAAAGTCAGTGTGAATATCCCACATTGCTGCCACAATACCATGGTGCAGTGAGTGTTACTACAGTAAATCTATGGTAAATGATGGCGATGTGTAGATTGAAAAGCCTTCTGACTGTCTCGTTGCACACAGCTTTATACTAGTTTGGATCACAGAGTCATTTGTGTTCATCGCTGAATTCAGGTGTCTCACACTGGATCTCACAGCGCTGTTTAGTGCTCGCTTGACGGAGACGTTCACATATGGCGTCTTTTGCTCGTTCAAGTTTGTTATTTCAAATGTCGGCGCGCGCGCTCATAACGGAAAGGACGCGCATGCAACGCGCTCGGTTTTTCCAGACGCGTCCGTGCCACATCGAGATCTGCTCCAGTGAGCTCGCGCAGGGCTATGGCAAGCCAAAGGGGTCAGAATTACGCTATAGATAAATCGCGTTTACATACAATACGCCGTTTTAAACGGCGTTTGAAACAGTATTAGCGTCGTCAAATACGCCGTCCTGATAGCAAACGCCGTAAAAAACGCGCGTAAATGGTACAAAAACTGACTAGTGTTTGGAAAAAGCGCCGCTTTTAACGCCGTATGGCTTGCCACAGAGCACCGTTAAAAACGCCCTTCTGGTTGCACAAAAGCGCGCGTTATTGACGGCGTTTTCCTTGTAGTATAATGAGCCACGCTGATTGTTCTCACCCAATCAATGATGAACAGAACTAGACCAGACTAATTCACCACGGATCGTTTTAGCGGAAGTGCCTGTGATAGGAAATATTTATGTACAAAGTATCACTACTAACATTGAATATAGACCGATTCCACGTCTTTATCACACTTTAATGTAATTGTTAATTACATGGACAGCATTTTAGCATACCAGCCCCATCTGCATGCTGCTAAATAGCAAGATGTTATGTCATGAGGAAGTTAAGCGATTTTAACGTGTTTTAACGTATTTTATTATTTTTGTTGTACCGTCACGTTTATTAGGATTAATCTTCCAGTCTGTCTACAATATGCTATCAAATAACTGCACTCAGACCAGAAGATGTCCGTCCCATCACGCAGAATAAGAGTTTATCTGATGTACCGTTCTGCAAATTAGTCACAATAACGTTCTCTTTCAACATTCCTTCGGTATCTCACTATGGGAATCGCCTCGGGCGTGACCAATCTGGAAGCACCAATTGCACCACGTCTGTCGGTTGACAGACCAATCACGACAGTGACGCGGGAGTCCCGCCTCCCCCCTATATATGTCACTGCATGACGGTCCCCACCTCATTCTCGTTCTCTTCCCCGTGAAGATTTCTTGGAAGCTTTATTTTCTTTTGTACCCCTTTCCGGATTAGCTGCTTAACTGTTCTTGGACGAGCCGTCAAAGTGAAAGTGATTGCTAAGGGACTAACGAGCGAATTAACGTGTTACGGCGAATTCTCTTGTCTGTCTTTTTAAGCGGCACGTTGTGGTGAGCTTAGCAGGTATGGCAAGTGCTAGTTCTGCAAGCGAGGGGCCGAGGGGCAAAGACGCCCCGCGCCCTTGTGCTTGTGGGGCTATGATATCGGCCAAGGATACTCATCCCCTGTGCATTGTATGCCTGGGGGTGAGACACGCTCAGGCGGCACTCGCGAACCCCGAGTGCTGTCCGCACTGTTCCCCCTTCCCGTCAAGGGTTCTGGAGAGAAGAGTGCGGGTGGCAGCCGCTAATAAAGGTGACCCCTCCCTTTCCCCTCCAACTACGGTGGAGACGAAACAGCCCCCTGTATCATGCAGCTGGGGCGACTTTATGGATGAAGTTTCCCCCCGAGCTTCCTCCTCTTTTCCCGATCCTTGCAGAAGGAAGGGAGGAGGAGGAGGACGATGACGAAGCGATCGCTCGTCTGTTAGAGGAGGACGGGGAGGAAGATGATGACGACGCGATCCTACCGTCGACCCCCTCCCGACCGGGAAGCGCGTTAAGCGACGGGTCGCCGGCCTCAGCTCAGGTGGAGCTTGACCTGCTCGAAATGTGCAGGAGGGCGGCGGCAAAACTTTCCATCGATTGGCCGTCACAGCAGACGGGCCAGGGTATGGAGAGAGACCTGTATGACGGCAAGCGACTGCCGTCACGTGCTCCGGCTGTTAAACAGGTCATTCCCGCTGTCCCTGCGTGCGTTTCTGAAATGAAGCGTTTTTGGGACAAACCTTTTTCGCACAGGGTCCCTGTGAAAGGGTTTTCCAGATTGGATGTGCACAACATGGAGGAGCTAGGGATGTCAAATCCCCCTCCTGTTGAGCTGTCAGTAGCGCATCATCTTAATCCTAATCGCAGGGCAGCTTTTTCTTCTGCTTCAGCTTCACTGCCAGGACGTACTGAGCGCTTAACGGCCTCAGTTTTTCAGAAGATCTACCGTTCTTCTGCTCTGGCAGTGAGAGCACTGAACGCCACCTCTCTCCTTACGGCTTATCAAGCAGAGCTCATGGAGGAGATGGGGAGGCAAATGGATGCTGGGTCACCAAACCCAGCCCTCTGGGAAGAGATCTGCGTAATTGCAGATCTTAACCTGAGAACCTCCAGAGGTGCAGTCCAGAGCTGCGGCCGCAGTATGGGCTTGGCGGTGGTTGGTGAGCGAGCCCTCTGGCTGGGACTTTCGGGGCTGTCTGACAGAGAGAAAGTGGATTTCTTGGATGCCCCGGTGGAGCCCAAAGCCCTCTTCGGGGCATCAGTCACTGCTATGCGCCAGCGGTGTGACCTGAGGAAGCAGGAGGGGGAGGCTTTCCAAGCTTGCCTCCCCCGAAAGCCCATTCCTAAGGGCCCTCCATCATCACGCCCTGGTTTTGATGCTCCTCTGAGGAGCAGTCAATCAGCTTTCAGGAGCCCCAGGCCTCCTCAGCCTCAGCAGTCTGACGCACAGTCTAAGCCAGCACAGCCAAAGGGAAAACCTTCCTTTGCTGCAGCTGCAGCCAGACATAGACCGGCAAACCCTCAGGGAGGGAAGAAACGCCGGGCAACCTAACTGGTCCTCGTGTTCCGGAAAAAGGGACGAGCAACAGCACTCTTGGAGTATCTGTTGTTATCCTCCCTCAAAGAGAGCAGTTAATTTCTCCCCCTCCTGCCAAGAGAAGGCGTTGGACTCGGGAATTGTTCATGGAAATGTCAAGAAGTTCTCTTTTGACCAGTTCAGATGTGGAGTTGGCACCAGTTCCCCCAGTGCCCCACAAAGAAGCTCTCCCCCCTCCACCCACGATGTTGTCAGGAAAGGTGGAAGGCAGTTTGCAAGAGAGTATTGGTGGTGTGAAAATAAAGAAATTCCCTGTGCATCCAGGCAGTGGGCCGAGGGCACAGCGAGGTTTGAAAATAAAAACACACATAAAACCAAAATTACTCAATTCAGAGCTGCAATCCCCAGCTCCCCCGCTAGATGGCGCGGCTGCGCCATTAGTGGGCATGGGCTGCAGCGGTCCGCTCGCTGTTCAAGCGGAGAGCTGGCGCGCATGCGCAGTACATCCCTGGGTTCTGTCTACGATAATGCGGGGTTATCGGTTGCAGTTTGCGGTAAAACCTCCCGTGTTCAACAGTGTGCTGATGTCAGCCGCAGAGGGGAAATCTGCTCAGGTTTTAGAGGAAGAAATAGCCTCTTTATTAAGAAAAAGGGCAATTCGAGTTGTGCCGCCGGAGGACAGTCATCAGGGCTTTTACTCCCGGTACTTTGTAATTCCCAAGAGAGGGGGAGGTCTCCGCCCCATTCTGGATTTGCGGATCCTCAACAAACACCTCAGAAAATACAAGTTCAAAATGCCCACATTCAAAACGCTGTCACATTTTATTCGCGAGAAAGACTGGTTCACTTCGGTCGATCTGGAAGATGCGTATTTCCATATAGGCATCTACCCATCACACAGGAAATTCCTCAGGTTTGCCTATCAGGGCACAGCCTACGAATTTATGACTGTTCCGTTCGGGCTCTCACTGGCCCCACGGACGTTTTGCAGATGTATAGAAGCGGCACTATCACCGCTGAGAACAGCAGGTCTCAGAGTGTCGGCTTATTTGGACGATCTCCTTCTTTGCTCTCCGTCACGGCAGCAAGCGGAGACGGACACGAAGTCGCTCGTGTCTCATTTGGTGAGCTTAGGTTTCAAGATAAACGAGACAAAAAGCTGCCTGGTGCCCACACAGGAAATAGTTTATCTAGGCCTCAGACTGAACTCGGATCAGTATCAAGCGTTTCTGTCAGAGGAGCGCATCAGGTCAATTCGCGGCTGTCTATCCCTTTTTCAAAAAGGGAGGAAAGTCCCATTCAGACTGTGTCTGCGCCTTCTGGGGCTAATGGCCTCAACAGTCTCAGTTATTCCTTTGGGACTGTTGCGAATGAGAGAGTTTCAGAATTGGACAGCGTCATTGCACTTATGTCCAAAACGTCACCTCAACCGCAAAGTGATAGTGTCGGCACTTTGCATGCGCGCTCTCCGTTACTGGAAAAACCGCTCGTTCCTCGAATCCGGGACTCCGCTGGGGGCAGTTTCCATGAGGAAGGTGGTAACGACGGACGTGTCGCTCTCAGGTTGGGGGGCAGTGTGCGAGGGCAGAATAGCGAAAGGGAAATGGCCCATCTCGCTGAGACGTGCACACATAAATTACCTGGAACTATTAACAGTGTTTCTTGCTTTGAAACATTTTGTGCAGTTTCTGAGGAACCACCACGTTTTGATCAGATCAGACAACACGACCACGGTGGCATATGTAAACCGCCAAGGGGGCACACGCTCTCCTCAGCTTCACAGTCTGGCACAGAAACTGATTGTGTGGGGCAGAAAACACTTTCATTCATTACGGGCAACGCACGTCCCGGGAATAATGAATGCAGGGGCAGATCTCCTGTCCAGGGGGAATCCTCGGTACAGCGAATGGAGCCTCCACCCTCAGGTAGTGGGCCAGTTGTGGAAGAGATTCGGCCGCGCGGCCGTAGATCTCTTCGCATCGCGCGAAAACAGTCACTGCCCTCTATTCTTCTCGCTAGCGAGAGACGGTGCGCCTATGGGTGTGGATGCCCTAGCGCACCAATGGCCAAACGTACTGCTTTACGCGTTTCCTCCGCTAAGCCTGATCATACCAACTCTAAGAAGGGTAAGAGAGTACGGCCACTCGGTCATACTGATTGCCCCAAACTGGCCGGGGGAAAGTGTGGCTGGCGGAGATAATGCCGCTTTTATTCGACCAGCCGTGGCCTCTCCCGCTACGCAGAGACCTCCTCTCGCAGGCGCGCGGGGAGATATTCCACCCTGCCCCGGACAGGGTTGCTCTTTGGGCTTGGCCCGTGAGAGGTTAAATTTGAACGCTAGGGGATTGCCTTCGAGGGTGATCGAGAAAATTCAGAACGCGAGAGCTGCTTCAACGCGCTCTGCTTACGGTAAGAAATGGAACGTTTTCGAGCAATGGTGCGCACATAAGCGCATTGTTCCTTTTCTCTGTTCAGTTGCAGATGTGTTATGTTTTCTGCAAGAACTTTTGGAAAAAGGCAGAGCTTTTTCCACCGTTAAGGTGTATCTCGCGGCGATTTCTGCGTGTCATGTGGGGATTGACGATAACACTATGGGTCGTCACCCGCTTGTATGCAGGTTTATGAGAGGTGCACGGCGTTTGAACAGAGTGTCAAGGCCTCTGATTCCGCCGTGGGACCTGTCTGTGGTCCTTAACGCACTATCTCGTACACCTTTTGAGCCTATAGACAGCGGTGATCTGAAGCTCCTTTCGCTAAAGACCGCATTATTATTGGCTCTTTCAACTGCAAAACGGGTTAGTGAACTTCATGCTTTGTCGGTTCATAACTCTTGTATGCAGTTCACTATGGATTACTCGAGAGTGTCTCTCAAAACCAATCCAGCGTTCGTGCCTAAGGTGAGCGAGTCAGCTCTAGCCTATAATCAAGTGGATTTAATGGCTTTTCATCCGCCGCCCTTTTCCTCTCCAGAAGAAGAGCGGCTTCACTGTTTATGCCCTGTCCGTGCCTTGCGCTGCTATGTAAACAGAACGAAAGCGCTGCAGAAGAGTAATCAGTTATTTGTCTCATGGGCTGATTCTCACAGGGGTAAACCTATTTCTCGCCAGCGCCTGTCCCACTGGATAGTAGAAGCTATTATAGTGGGTTATAACAGCATGGGCCTTAGCCCTCCAGAAGGGCTGAGAGCTCATAGTACCCAAGGGTTGGCCTCCTCGTGGGCGTGGTTTAAGGGCGTTTCAATTCGAGACATTTGTGCAGCGGCGAGCTGGGCTTCGCCTCACACGTTTGTCAAGTTTTACAAGCTGGATGTTACGGAGCCGTCTTTGGCTCATTCCGTCCTAAGTGTGTAAAAAAAAAAAAAAAACAACTCATGCATATGTTTTATTTTTCATATGTCTCCATTATATTCTGTGAATAATGGGGGTTTTCATTCTTATGTTATCACACATCACTGAGTTGGTTGACACGCCTGCTTCGGACAGCATATCTGCAATACGGGAGTTGTCTATATCCCATAGTGAGATACCGAAGGAATGTTGAAAGAGAACTTTAGGTTACTCACGTAACCCCGGTTCTCTGATAACATGAGTGAGGTATCTCACCACACTTCCCTCCTTGCAGTAGCACGGGGAAGAGATATGCTGAGAATGAGGTGGGGACCGTCATGCAGTGACATATATAGGGGGAGGCGGGACTCCCGCGTCACTGTCGTGATTGGTCTGTCAACCGACAGACGTGGTGCAATTGGTGCTTCCAGATTGGTCACGCCCGAGGCGATTCCCATAGTGAGATACCTCACTCATGTTATCAGAGAACCGGGGTTACGTGAGTAACCTAAAGTTTCTTCATACTGTTTCGCCGTTGCATATATTTCTTGCAAATATGCATCTTATATAAGCGCAACACTGCGGCGCCGGCGCGATCCTTTGCATTGTGATAACAGAAGAAAGAAATATAAATGTCTGCTTTATTTTATGTTCTTCTACCATAACAACAAACTGTTACAATTTCAACCACTGAATTAGCTCACGTGTAACCAATAAAAATATGGAAAAAAATAAAAAAATTATGTGTGTATGGAAGCAATGCACTGTTTTAAATGTATTTTAATGTCATGATTTTTTATATTGTAATGGCATGTTTTTTAGGATTAATTTCCAATCTGTCTAATTTAAGATCAAGATCAGGCAGTGTTAGAAATGTGTAAAAGCTCTTGGGGGATTCCCCTCTTTTACTCTAAGATAAAAGCTTAATTTACGATGATCAGTGAATGAGGTGTCAAATTCTTATATTTAATCAATAAAGTCACTTTAGACTTAATAAGACATTTTAGACTGTTATCACACAAATAAAATCATTAGCAACAAAATTCATCATTTAAATGGAAACGCAGCATCTGAACTGGCATTTAGATGTATTTACCCACTGATTAATGCAAGACATGAATGCATTTAACCTGCAGTTACAAATGCATGAAAATGTTTTAATATTTTAATCCTAAAACGATAAATGCTGATATTTAAAATGACTTATAATAAATAATGAAAAGGTATGGAATTACAACCACCAGTAGGTGTCAGTAAGTCACAGTTAATAAGTGAGTCATTGCGATTGAACCGAATCATTAGAATCATTCAAGAACGAAACACTGTCATGTTGTTTAGAGCAGTGCTTCCCAACCTCGTTCCTGGAGGCACACCAACACTACACATTTTCCAACTTTTCCTGATCAAACACACCTGAATCAACTTATCTCGTTAGTAAAGACTCGAGGACCAGAAATATATTGGTCAGATAAGGGAAACATCCAAAATGTGCACTGTTGGTGTGCCTCCAGGAACAGGGTTGGGAAACACTGGTTTAGAGACGCAAAACATGCAGTGGCTGTGTTGGGAATGATTTTTTTTGTTGGTGAAATAGAGCAAAAATATGCAATATGGTGTCTAAAACGTATTTCTCTTAATATTAACTTAACTTTTGTATAAAATAAATATCACATTTGTTTTTTTTTGCACCAAAAAAAAAAAAAAAAAAAAAACACAATTCGTGTGATATTGATTAACTATATGAAATGGTGTAAATATACATTTTCTGTCCCCATATCCTGAATTTTGGGAAAATGCATTAACAATTATTCCGCTTTTAATTTATTTAAAAAAAACTGTCAGAATAAATTTAACCATATAAAACTGAGGTTGCTACAATTTTTACAGATGTTACTGATTGATAATGAACAAAAATTTACCTCTGCATCCTCAAGCTACTATGAAATGTGCATTTTTAAGTGACAAAAAAGTGATATCACTATTATTATTATTATTATTATTATTATTATTATTATTATCATCATCATTATCAGACAACCCAAACCGGTTTCTTGATTTGAAACAATATAACTTATTAGAACATGCAGAAATAATTTTTCTATTTAGATATTTATTATATTAAGGAAAATTAATGGTCTGGCTCCTACAACTTCCACTTTGCAGCAAATATCTGACTTTAAACTGGAAAGATTTGACATTTATCGTGATAATTATCGATATCGACTGATATGAAAAAAATTATCATGATAATTTTTTGGCCTATATTGCCCAGACCTAATATCAGTATTCTAAAATGTAAAGATGATGCTGTGTTAAAGAGATGTGGATTTGTGCTATTTTTTTTTTTTGCCATTTCCTGAGGAAATAGTGGTTTGCATGTGTCAGAGATGGCTTTCTTTTTACAGCCTCCGCCCAGCTCTATTGCATGTTTGGGCAGATAATACTCAAAAATATCATACAAAGAAACTTCTACCTTGGTGAACAGCATCACAATATGAAACACATAAAAGGAAATATTAAACAACATAATTATTAACATGATTCTGTTTTATATTTGATTAACCAATTAAAATAAGTAACAAAGATCTGTTTGTGAAATTTGCTGTTTTACTAAATACTTATTTTCTCTAACTTGATCCTTATAATTTATTTTGGCCTCTGGGGTAACAGCAGAAAACAAATGATAATCTCTCTGAATTCAGGAAGTGCAAAAGCCTTTGTCATATTCTTTGCCTTTATAATATATATATATATATATATATGTATATAGTCTCTTCCTTTAGAACTCATTTACTGATTAGCTATATCTGTAGACAAAACTATTAAAACTATACACACAGCTGTGTTAGAATTTAAAAAAAAAAACAGACACACATCCTGTTCATATCATATCTTGCTTTACTTCATTTTATTGTCTTCTTACAGAAAAGCGTGAGAATTCTTGGTATATTCACCATTTACAATAGATAAGAGTTAAAATGACAGCCTTGCTAATGTTTGTGAACATAAATCCACAATTTTAACCTACACCCTAGAGTACTGACAAATGTGTGATACTGAAAATACTGAAATCTGGCAACCTTCCTGAGTTCTCTCATTTCCGCATATCCACTCCACCCATAAGAAGAAAAACTTAGAAGAATCAAAACTTTGAGTTCATATCCTACTTCACTCTTACATCAAGGACACTTGACATAGGGGTAAATATAACAGCTTTAACTCTTTTAGCTTTTATTCTTTTTAACATTTAACATTATTGATCAAAGATTACATGCTGAATTACATGCATTTTACAGCATAGCAAAAGGTAAGAAATAGGGCTGATTTAAAAAGGTTTCTGAAATACTGTAAATTAACCATTTGTTACATAACATCTACTACACTGCAAAGCCACATTTAAATGTACCATACAGTGCACATGTTACATAATATTTATTGATTAAACTATGCTATGTTTGCTTGCTTTGGCTTGACTATTAGTTCGATCAGTGTGGTCATTTACTATTTTTTTTCATGAGAGCCGCACTTATAGGACAAGGTCAACAGGAGAGCAACTTTTACTGCAAAGTATCAAAAGTTAAATCCAGTCATAAACTGAATGTCTGCTTATTAATCTGTCATTTCTAAACATGCGATATGCAATGCAATACAAAAGGGGGGATCATTCTTTATCATTTACTAGTCAAATTTGCAACTGAGACGAGATGATTTCCCTTAATGACCAAACAGCAGGATTACCGTAATGCTGGGAAGACTGTAAGTTATTTTTTCTACATTCTGCAAAGATTGCCAAAACTGGCAACGCCTCAGTGAGTCAGTGTCATGGATGTAGGGCCAGAGCCCTGCTTGTTTTAAGGAAATGTCTGTTGACTGCATGACCATATCATATTATTTACTGCCAAGCCAGCCACAAATTCAAGTTTGGCAAGGCTCAGGAGGCTCACAAGCCACGCAATGAGTAACACTGGTCTGCAGTAACATTTCAATACTGATTTTACAAAACTTATTTTGATAATTGACCATAATGGTTTGAAATGCTCCTAATTTCTAACCTGTAACTAATTCATTCTTATTTACCTGTATGTTTGTAGCGGACAGACTGGTTCTGGGGTGCCAACTTATAAATGACTCATAAGTAAAAAAAAAAAAAACCAAAATACTGTAAAGTCAGTTCTACATAGGCTTCTCATGCACTGTAAAAAACAACCTATAGAATCTACTCGATATAATGGGGTAAACTGATGTAACAATTTGCACTTCGTTTTTTGGGTAGATTCTATCCTATATATTTGAGTAAAGAATACCTGAATTTAACAGCTATGACAAACTAAAAAAAAGTAGATAAAGTCTACACAGC
This sequence comes from Labeo rohita, assembly GCF_022985175.1. Taxonomy (NCBI): domain Eukaryota; kingdom Metazoa; phylum Chordata; class Actinopteri; order Cypriniformes; family Cyprinidae; genus Labeo; species Labeo rohita. The sequence continues at coordinate 1,373,904 of NW_026129217.1, forward strand.
AAAAAGCCCAGTGTTAAATGAACTCTCACGGGAGTTTGAGTGTTAAAATTAACACTGAAGCAGTGTCAAAGTTAATGAGGTAATTAAGTGATTCATTGAGTGATGATTGAAAATTATTGAAGACACCAAAATGTTTACGTCACCATTATAGTGGTCAGTGTTAGCATTAGTTGGGCTCTTGACCTGTAGCTTTTTTAACATTAGCTTTTGTTGAACTGTTTAGTTAAACTAGCCAGACAAGCCAAAGAGCAAAAGTCATGCAGTGGTGATAATTCTGTTTTAAAATAAACTTAATTTGAGCCACTGAAACCATTTAGAGTTCTATATCCTTTATTTATTACAACTGCCTTGTGGTTTCACAGCAGCAAAAAAATGATAAAGCCTGAATTTTTAAATGGACTTCTTACAAGCTCCTCCGATCAAAAAAAACTTTCAAAAGCTGTTCTTTTAGGCACACACAGACATCATGAATCAGCATATGAATCTCAAAAATGGTGACAAACAGCATATTCAGAAACAGATCAACTCTAAACATCATGGAAATCATCAGCTCATAATTTATTCATGCCACAATGCATGATGGGAGATATGGATGAGTTTTGATTGGCTACAACATACGTTTTTGTTGGTCACCATTGTTGTGATTCTCATGCTGATTGTTGATGTCTGTGTGTCTAAATCTAAAAAACGTTTATATTTTTTCCAGTCAAATAAATTTCAGAAACACCTGTCTGATTAAACCAACATAAACAAAATACAACTCACTTATTCTGATTGCTACTTCATGACTTTGTCAAAACATATTCAAACCCACAAAATCTAATTTCTTCTGGTTTGTCTGACTGTTATAACTCAATTACAACACCCAAACAAAATCTAATATTAAGAAGTTACTGGTAAAGAGCTAAACCAATGCTAACACTCACCACTATAATGGCGACTTACAAAATTAGATTTTCTCCTTTTGGTGATTCTGTTTATTAACATCAGGCGTCTTTAATAATGGTCAATCATCACTCAATGAATCACTTAATTACCTCATTAACTTTAACACTGCTTCAGTGTTCATTTTAACACTCAAATAAACTCCCGGGAGAGTTCATTTAACACTGGGCTTTTTGCTGTGTAGACTTTATCTACTTTTTTTTTAGTTTGTCATAGCTGTTAAATTCAGGTATTCTTTACTCAAATATATAGGATAGAATCTACCCAAAAAAACGAAGTGCAAATTGTTACATCAGTTTACCCCATTATATTGAGTAGATTCTATAGGTTGTTTTTTACAGTGTGGATTAGAAAATAATATACCTGGTGAACCCAAGACAATAATACACAAGAATAAACCAGTTTAACTTGCATTGAGGTATTATTTCAATTTGCCCTCCTTTCTTAATATGCACAAAAACAATTAAAACTTATTTTACAAGAAACCATTCACAAAATAAAATAAAAAAATGTATGTACATACACTCAAAAGTCAATGCAACACAATCAAATAAACAACGGACCTAGAGGTACCTCTTTGACTCTGGAAATATTCTTTAAACAGCTTAATTAGGTAATACTGATATAGTCCTTTTTAGTAGAAACAGGAATTATCTTCAGTTTTTTTCTTTTTCACCCATTCACATCAGTCTTCAAATTTAAACAGAGCTCAATGACTACATTAAACAGTTTGACCACAATGATTCACTGCATACAGTTAAAAAATTCTATGATGCAGTCAACCATTTCAAAGATTTAGTTCAAACCGTTCGAAATTCAATGAATCAATTCAAACGCTTCAAATGTTCAGTGATTCGCTGCAAACATTTCGCCATGACTGTAGGATATAAAGGTCTTAGAAAGTAGCCTAATCATAATATGAAGCTTTATTTTTTGTTTAATTATGATACATTTCTGTATTTGAATTGTAATTTTGTCTGCATTGCACATGAATAGCCCACAATGCAGCAGTGGACATGCATTTATTGCATGAATGGAACAAGGCACATTTCAGCTGAATGATGTGTGCTTCAATGGTATGGTTTGTGCAAAATTAACAAACTGTACACTGAAACAAAATAACCAGAACAACAACACTGATATAAGAGCTTGTGGTTTATCTGTCAAATCAGTTGTGCTCTCGGCCACTGATCTGTGCTCTCGGCGTTTTCTTTCAGAATTATTTTCAGAATTTTGGAATTGAGTCTGATTCCGATTTCTGGTTCTGGAATCGATGAGATTCGATTCCAAGAATCGATTCCTCACTGATAGAAAGGTTAAAAATAGCATTTTATTTAAGATGGAAATAGAATCCAGACCCTCGATCACGTCATGATCTATTCTATCGTGCAGCGCTTAAAACTGTGGACAATATAAGGCCGTTTCACCGCGAAATAACTTTTGAATCGCTTTTGAACTGATTCGTTAAAACGATCTGAAAGAACCTTTTCGTGGAAACAAATCAGGTTTCTAATCACTATTTGCGAGCAAGGCTGCATCCTCAATATCAGACCTGCTGAATACCGTTTATTTTCGTGAATTAATGTTCAGCGACGTTTGATGACAACAGCCCAGATATGCAGCCTTTCGTTTGAGAGGCGCCCATAGATAAGCTTTGAACTGAAAATGGTTAAGAGTGGAGAGTTGATTCCCCTTGATGGGATCGATTCCAAACTTTGGAATCGACGCCTCGGAATTGATTCTTTTTGGAATCGATTCCCAGCCCTATTCACAGTACAAAGATTACATGTAATTATTTTAAACTCATTATGTTAACTTCCACTACCAGACTAGGTCAGATCAGTTCAGGGTAGCAAGGCTATGAGTGCGAATCACATGTTCTACCTTCAGGTGTACAGACACTTCGCCTGTATCCCAATGTGCATACTATCCATCGTAGATTCTATGTGATAGTTGTAATTTTCAATACTATTTAGGGCAGATAGGGTGGATAGTATTCACACTGGGACACAGGGTTCCTTTTTTATTCTTCTCTGCACGAATCAGCAACGCTCTAAAACAACATCGCCCTCGTGTGGACATTTTAGGTGACAGCAACTAGCTCGTCACATGTTTACAGTAGTGTAACATTTACAGAAAAACTTTCTCTCCCTTAATATTTCCACTAGACATCAAGGCAATATAATGCATGGGTAGAGGTTTATTTAGGTTTTTCTTGTAACAAGACAACACTTAAAACAAAGGGTTAAGTTGAAATGTTAGACAAATTTTTAATTCTCATTTGCAGTATGTGCTTACAGTTTTTTAAATTGGTTTGGTACTATTTTAGTAAGGTGTACATTTTCAAAACTCTTAGTACAAAACTTTAAACTGATCACACTTTCATGATCATCCCCCCATATGATTGTAAAGTGCTTTGGGTGTATGGAAATACACAATGAAAGTACTATATAAATGCGCTCATTCATTCATTCATCCATTCATTCACACTTGTAATACAATTAGTCTTTCAAAACCTGATCTCATGATTTCATTGTAGTTGCACATATGTTTATTCCTCATAATCATTGATATGTATTGAGAACATTTAGTTACATCACCAAAACACAACAGTAAGATCTTCTTTCAATTTAGTACTTTTAACAATCAGTTCATTCAAAAACAAACAATGCAAGATTCATGTTTCATTAAAGATTCATTGTTTCATGAAAAGGATATTTTATGATTATGTGTTTTGTACTAAAACAATTGAAAATATGCCAAAAGTGCACTTTTGATAATTGGTTGTGTGATTAGTACTTAGTTTTGAAAATGTACCACTTGCTTGTGAAAATAGTACCAAACCAATAAAAAATTGTATTATGTGTGTATATTACCTGCCTTCTTTCTCCCTTGTTTAATTGAAATAATGAAATTGTTTTATAAAATAGTTCTGCAATTTTTTTATTTCCTTCATTTATTAAATTTCAGGTGGCACTGAAATGTTACAAAACCCATAAACCCAAGACATAAATTCTGTTCCTCGTTTCGGTAAGTCAGTCATTACTAATTTTAATTATTATTTTTATTATTATTATAATAAGCTTTTTTTAAAATTAAAATCAAATCATAATTTATGTTATACAACACACTGTTTTAAAGCCATGTTTAAATTTCTTAGCACAAGCTCCTAATCAGAAGAGTCTCTGGTTCCATTATGGACACCCCAAGACATTCTAAGGTACGTAGCACCAAAAAGGCCAATAATTTTTATGTGCATCATCTTACCACTCTATTAAATAATTAAGATCCAGGCATCAAAAGCATTAATACAACATAATTTCAGGTGCTGATTTTTTTTTTTTTTTTTTTAGAAAAATAAAGGCAAGACAGCTCTTTCATCTGAACGTCCAGAGGACATCAGTGACTGGAACCGCGACGATGTGAAACAATGGATGCTCGAGATAGAAAAGGATGAAAAATATGCAGACATTTTGCACACTGAGGGAATTAATGGAGCTGATCTTCTCCACTTGAAGAAGGCTTACTTTTTAATGCAGAAAATACCAGAAAATACAATAAAATTGATTATTCAGAAGATAGACCATTTGAAAGAACAGACTCAACAGCCGAATGACATGGTGGCTCAGTCTTGTAGCTTGAAGCCTTACCCTTTCAATAGATATGATGCTACTTACAGGTACACAGAAAACAGCATTCTAGATGTAACTGAAACTGGTCCTTTAGACCTCATACAACCATGCCATGAATTCAAAGCCTTCACCAAATCAGAAGGGTACATGAAGGAGAAATACAATTATGAAGTAATTCGATTTGCAGCAGCTTGTATGAATAGTCGCACAAATGGCACCATACATTTCGGAGTGGAAGACAAACCACATGGACAAATTCTGGGTGTTAGAGTCCCGAAAAATGATGCATTTGCTGATTGGCAGAAGGACGCAATTGAAAAACATTTCAAATTAAAAGGAAAAAAGAATGTTCAAATAGCAGAAGGAGAAGAGAATGTTCAAAAACCAGATCATGTTAAAATAGCAAAAATGTGTATTAAACCCCCTCGATTTGTTGAAGTTCTCAAAGCTGACATGACATTCTCAGGAAAATATGTCATTGAGGTAGACATTGAGCCGTCCTCCATTGTCTGTAAAGACTTACATTTTACCACTATTGATGTGAACAAAAGTGAACAAGATAAAAAGAAAAAAGGTGACGAGTCTTTATTTATAAGAGACGGCAGCGGCAGCAAGCATATTGGACCTAATTCACAAGAGTATAATAATTATATTGATACAATGCGAGAGTTGTGCCAGCAGAGGGAGGATGCTGAAGAAAAGCATCTTTCTGTTGTCAAAATCCATGCACATGGCTCTGCATTGTGTGAGATGATAACAGGAGGGACAGATTCTATGGACATGCCAAATTTTACTTCCTACATTGTGGTGGCTAACAAGTCTCATCCTGATCAGCTGGAAAACCTGGATTTCCTTCTTGGTTTGAATCTAGTGGCTGTTCTTGATTTTGATCCACAATCCGCTGAGAATGGCTTAAATAATAAGCTACTCAAACAGAATAAAATGTTCAATGTTCATTTACCTGCTCAGTATGAAGATACAGGTGCAGTTGAAGACAACGCAAGTGATTGGTTTTTCTGTAATGGAGACATTGAAGGGGAAACTCCCTCTGATGCTGATAATTGGTTTACTGAGAAAGGATCCTCTGTGCGTCATGTAGTTTCTTTGCTGTGCAAAAAAGTGTGGCCTCAGAAGAAATTACTTGTCATATTCTTGCTATTAAGCCAGGTGAGCAAAGCCAGCGACCCTTTGCTTCAGACCTTTAGTATGTTTCTACAGGAGCTTAGGAGACAAAGCCAAATCTTATGCATCACTGACAATGAAACATCGTACAACCACTGGAATGATCTCATCAAGAAGCGACATAAAACTGACATGTCAAAGTGCATTTATGAGCTAAGTTTTGCTGAAATCAATGGCACCATCCTTAGTCTGTGGTCAGAGATTCGCAAATCAATACGGTTTCTGCCTTCTCGTGGTGGCAGTAAGGTTGTGCTACCAAAGAAAACTGAGAAATCCTTAAATATGCTCAGTATTCTTTGTGTGAACCAATGTGAAGAAGGACATCAAGACATACAGCTATTTGAGGAGAACTTTTACAAGGGAGGGAAGGTGTGTTGGTGGAACTTCTACTACTCAGAACAGCCTGGATCTGGGTTACCGTCAGTCATCAAACGTGACAAGTTAGACTACATTGTAAACACTATTATTCCAAATATGTCGAATCAGAAGAGAGCTTGTGTGTGTTTCAACATCTTCCATCCTCCAGGCTGGGGTGGCACTACATTAGCCATGCATGTTCTGTGGACACTCAAGGAGGAATTCCGCTGTGCAGTGCTGAAAGACACAACAGATGATCTTACTACTGCAGCTAAACAGGTAGTGCAGCTACTAACATATGAGGCAAAGGGGAAACCTACACGACTTCCTGTTTTGCTCATGACTGATCACTTCCAAGACAATCGCAATGTACAAACACTCCAAGATAAAATTGAGGAAGAATGTTTGAACCAGAGCGTTTTTTCTAAATCTCCGCAAGTCATTATTGTCAACTGCCAAAGAGTTGAATCCTGTGAACCAACTGAAGCAACTGTTGATGCAGTTTTCATTCCAAGCTTTTTATCTGAGAAGGAACAGAAACTATTTGAGGAAAAGCTGGAGGAGTTTAAGAAGAACAACAAAAACACTGAAACATTTTATGTGTCCATGGTTGCCAAAAGCTTTTCATTAAGCTATATTCAGGATGTTGTGAAAAATACCTTGAAGGACTTCAACTTTCAACACAAGCATGCTCAACTTTTTGCTGTTCTTGTCCTCTTGAATGTCTACTCCAAGAATGCATTGCTGTCAGTCTCTACATGTGAAAAGTTTCTTGGTGTGCAAACAAAAGCTGAATCGCGTAATGTTGAAGATGCATTTGAGAAGTTCTCCTCTCTTTTGAAAAGATGCACAGATTCTTCCAGTGTGACCTCTGAAAGCATGAGTGTGATTCACTCAACAGTAGCTCTACAGTGTTTGGAAGAGCTTTTCGCTTCTCACGAAGTGACAAAAGCACAAATTGCTAACCTTCTGCTCACAACTGACTTATTTTATGAGAACCCTCAACAACAAAAATTCATGCAGAATGTTCAAGACATGTTCTGGAAGAGGAAAAATTCAGCCGAGCATGAAGACTTCTCTTTTTCAACTCTTATCCAAGATATAAAGAAGCAGACTCCAGGGATGGAAGAAACTGTTCGACTAAATGCAGAAAAGCGCCTCAGAGAAAAAGAAGCGATATTCTAGCTCCTTGCCAGGTACTATTGCATCAAAAAACTGGATTTTACAAAGGCCATGGTTTGGGTAAAGAAGGCCAAAGATCATTTAAGAGATGACTCTGACATATGTGATACAGTATCACAGGTACTTTTTCTTGTTTTTGAAAAAAAGACACCAATGATCCCATCAAGCCAGATAGTCTTGATAGGTTTTTTACATTGTTTAAGTATATAGCAGAAGCTTGCAAAAAAACTCAACAAACTCCAAAAGAAGAGGCCGTGACTGAAGCACAAAAACAAAATGATTACAATACCTACGACACTGCAGGCCATCTTGGTGAACTTCAAACTGCATCTACAGTCATAGCAAATACTGCAAAAAATACCATTTAAGTCAGGTTTTACTTACAGCAATTGGCTTACTCAAGACTGCTTGGGTAAAATTACCATTAAGGATTTGTCAAGAGAGAACCCTGAACTGAAGCACTGTTGTGATGTATTACAGAGACATGAACACTTTCTTCTTCACCTAAAAGAAACAATGAAACAGCATTTAGATTTTTTCAACAATTTATTTGTCAACTTAGTTCCCCTTTCTGCTGGTGAAGACAAACAAAATGACCTGACAAAGTGCAAGGTTTCCAGTTACTTTCAGCAATATACTGAACTCTTTTGTGGAAAAAAATGTGAGCTGGACAAGAATAAGGACGTGAACCAAACGGTTAATGTTGAGCAGATGCGGCAATTTTTGGAGAGCAACAAAGGTGATTCCTATGCTGGCCTACTTGAGTATTTGTATAAGGAAGACTCTGCTTCAACTCTTGAAGAGATCATCAAGATGTATACATTAATTCTGAAGTCAAATGAGGCCAGACTGATGGACACAGTTAACTTTATCTACACCAATGTAATTCTTGCCAAAGTCAAACCTAATTCTGGGTGCATCATGCCCTACAAAGACCTTTGTGAGTTACTTCTATTCTGCCATTGTATTACATCAAAGTTTTATTGTTATAGAACACCAAAAATAACCATAATTTACAAGAGTTGGTGTCAAAAATGAAGGAGTCATACTCAACTGAGCTGAAACCTTGGTCTAATGGAAATAAAGCAGCTGTCCATTTTTACCTAGGGAAGGGCAAAGATTACAATGGCCTGATTTGTCATAGGGAAATTAACAGCGGATCAGAGCAGAACATCTTAACTCAATGGGACGATGAAAATACATGGAAGAAAATGAAAGAGAGTAAGAAGCTTTGCAAAGTTTCTGGCACAATTGACAACAATTTGATCAGTGTTAAGCATGTGAAGGTTGATCCAATTTTCAGAAGCCAGTCAGTCAAAAAATCTAACTCAAGCGTAACCTTTTTTATCGGTTTTTCAATGAATGGACCAGTTGCACTTGACATATATAAAGGCAAATGGATCAAATACCCAATCTAATGGATCAGACTGATGACCTAAGGCACGGGCCAAAGCCCTTAAGCCCAGTTTATTTCAGTTTTCCTCATTAACATATTTTACACACTTTAATATAAACAAACACATGAATCATTAATGTTGCATGTTTTGGGGCTGCGCTTTAGCAGAAATGCCTGATTGTGACTGATGTGTATTTCATAAAAGCAATGGTGTGGTTTTTGTTATGTGATAGGTTTCTGAGAGTCTGGCTAGTTTTTCCTTTATATACATTTCACAAATATTTTAATGCATTGTGCATACATTTATATATTCATATACATTTATACATTTGTTATACTGTATATTCTTTATATTTGAATGACTTTTATTGTTATTTGCACTCAAAAAAAAAAAAAAAAAAAAAAAAGCCTGTAAAAATAAGGCCCAAATGTACCATGTTAATATGAAGGAAGTTTCCATATTGATTTTACACAAGGGTTTACATGTATTTTGATTTAGGGTTTAAGGAAATGCCTGTAAAGTTAATGAAAAGGAACTGGTAATTTTTCTACATTTTTTTTTTTCTTACATTGTACATTTGTCACTTGATAATTATTGTTATTGTTGTGTAACCATATGTCTTCATTCAAGGTCTTTTAAGGCCACAAGTCACTGTTAAGAAGCAGTAATTTTCCATTCCCTCTCTTGTGATTATCACACTTTTTAAAATATATTTCTGTTAAGACAAAGTATAATAAACTTGGTTTTTATCACTTCCTTTCCCAGCTCCTGCACTCCTCATGAATCTGGTCTGGTATATAATTGTTTTTTAGAATTGTTTCAAAACAATTTTACAAAAACAGCCAGTGTTTGGTAAGTAACAAAATAATCTAGATCTATTTGAAATTGATCTATTTAAATACCAAAATTCCTTGTATTTGCATTTCCTTGTCCTATGTCACACTTGTCCAAAGTCATGCACTCAACACAGTTTACCTTATTCAGAAAAAGTAAATATTTTTGTTTACGTTAGTTGTAATGTAGTTAAACTAACTTTTTCTGACCCTAATCTTCTGAATAATAGTGTAACTTATATAGCTTACCAGAAAATCTCACACAGGATTTCTGGGAAGCCTCAGAGTGACTCAAAAACCCTCAGTGAATCAGTTTTTTTTCTTCTGGTTCATTTAAAATTAATTGGATGTCCCGACCATATTGTTTCGCAGAGCAAGCAGTCTCACGCTGCGTAATGAGGGCACACAAAACTCCCAGGCAGGCTGCTGAGTCATGGACGTTGCTAGACCACATTTACTAGCCCCAGTAAAAATCTGCTGTGTCCCAGTAAATCTCAATTTTGAGTTATAATTTACTTTATTTGTCAGTGTATAATAATTTCGACTGATAATCCTGAAATAAAGAAATTAATCTATATGCTACAACTGAATCAACACAGTTTAACCAAAGTCAAAATGGCCCATGCACGCAAAAATCCATACCCGTGAGCATCTGTGTATTTAACTGCAACGTGCACATTGCTATGGGATATGGAAAAATGACGAAACCAGTGCTTGAATGCGGGCTGGTACACACCTGTACAGCATAGCAGCTTTAACCCTTAGCATACCATCAGGGGCCGATCTACCGAGGTGGCAACTGCCACCCTAAAAAAAGCTGTACCCCAGAATTATCACAAAATGAAATATAAATGTAAGCAGTGTTTCATGTGCTACTTTCAGCCGCGGTGATGACAGCGTAATACCAAATAATGGCAAAAAAACAAGTCTTTCAATAAACTGTCTGTGCACGATGATTGTACGCACACGCAGCGAGCCCAGTCAGCTTCATTACCAAATGACTCTTATGAACCGGTTCTTTTGAACTGGTTAAAAACACAAAGCGCATCCCAGTTCACTAATTGTTTTTACATTTGTTCGTGAATCATATAATTACTGCTTCTTGGCTAATGAAGTCCTCTGAGAAATCTAATCCCGTTCGGATATGTCTCGGATTCATCGTAATTGTTTAGTGATCCGAATCTCTGACCACTCGCTCACTTTTATAATGGATATAGGCCTTACGTTTTTTTCATATCCGACATCTGACGAAACAATGAAAACATGAAATCAATAAGAAGATACTGATCATGGAAACTAATAGCAGAGTTAGGTAAGAATGTAGTCATTTTGCAGTTTTCTCGATTGTTAACATAATGTAACTGATTTTAGTTGGCCCATTTTCCCAAACCATTAATTTAGTTCTCAAAACAAAGACACATTTCTCACAAAGTTGAACAATGAGTAAGTTAAACATTAGGTAGCAAGACTGATGACACACCAATCAGAATCTCTGTATCCTAACAATGGAGAGAGGAGAGAAATGAACGAATCATCTACATGGGTTTATACATTCACATAATTACAGTACAGCAGCAGTACATCAGATGATGGAAATTTCACCATTCTATGTGTACAGTAAACTGTAGTACATGTTGTATGCCTTCAAAGAACTGAAAAATGACTGCCTAGAGATACAGCTAGTCTAGTGTCAGGACACCAAGAAACTGCAATGTGGAGCATACCAAGTTCATATACAGTACAATTCTTTGGTATTTGAACTTTTCTAGTGCTTTTCATCTACTGCAAGATTACTTTCCTGCTGAAAATAAAACAGCTAAAACCAGCCAACCAGCTTAGGTCATCCAGGCTGGTCTTAGCTGGTCAGCAGGCTGGTTTTAGAGAGGTTTTGGCCACTTCTTTAGCTTGCCAGCCTAGGAGACCAGCTGGAACATCCAGCTAAAACCAGCTACTTCCAGCTTAAACCAGCTAAGACCAGCCAACCAGCTTAGGTTGGTTTTAGCGGTTTCTTTTTTCAACAGGGTTTACAGTAGTAAAATGAATGAAAAAGCCCATTGTTGAATTATACATCTGTATCTGTAATTTACATTGTATACTGTAATAGAAATTGAGCTGCAAAAATAAGTCATCTGTGTATTTAAATTGTGTGTATGCATTTCAGAAAACCTGTAATAGCTAAATTGAAAGTTTGAAAGACAAATTTATGCTGGCTTTTCTTAAGGTCTTGTTTAAAAAACATAACTAGTTTGGTCAGATAGATGTTCTAGATGTTTGCTAAAGTGTTGCTAGTTGGTTGCTGGGATATTCTGGGGCAAGTTGCATAAACTTAGCCTCTGTGTTAAGACAATGTCTTAAGTACTAGTCTGACCAACTAGCAGTTAACCAAAGGGTAATCATTCTTATTTTTGTATTCAACTTAGACTAATCTACATTTTTCTGTAACTGATCTTTAAAAGTTATGTCCAGTCTTAAAGAAAAAATTATCTGACTAACTTTTTAAGACTAGTTTAAACCTCAGTGTCTGGGGTGTTGCTAGAGTATATGGTTAATAGTGTGTTGTGGTTGATTACAGACATTCCCACCTGTTAATAACAGAAGATCAAACATTGTTTTCAAAACTGATCCAGTTTCATTGCTTTGATGTTATTGTATTTCTTTCTAATGTTAGGAAATTAAAAAGTTTTTGTTGCTCTTAAACTTGCACTAAAACATGATTTATACCATCTAAGCAGCCTATGTAGTTTTAATAGAGCCGCATGTCTTCTTTAGTGATACAAGCTCAGAAACATTTATAACCTGTTGAAGATGTTTAGATTGTGTATTGAGCTGGTGCCATGATGGATATTAAAATGTTATTTATTTTTAATTTTAAACAGTATAGATGATTACTTAACGGTAATGCAGTATTTGTGAACACAACTGTGTAAAACCATAAATCCCCAAAAACTGTCCCCAAAATGAATTTTGAATAGCACATTTTGAATCATCTTTTTTTATTATTATTTATTTTTTCCCTTTATAAAAAACTTCGAATTTTGAATTGCCATTATTTATTAAATGTGCTTTACCAATATCCTTGCCAAGACTAATACTTAATCTGCTTGCTCTAATTTATGACACAACATAAAGAGTTGGCAAAGGAGTTACCTAGTTTGGCTTGTTTCGAGTGAGTTTTAAACATGCAGTTAAATTTTCACCAATTATGTTAGTAGATACTTACAGAAGCAGCACTTGTGCATTTATAAAGTTAGATACAACACAACCAGTTTTAAAACATTGAGAATGTCCATGTGAAGTATGATGAAGACATAAATAAATGTGTTTAGTAAGCATTAATGTATACATTTACTTCCCCTAGAGCTTTTTCCAGTATACTATATTAGTATATTAGAAATATAATGTTAATAAAATGAAAGAGTAAAACCTATTGTTACACTCAATGGCATTTTATTGTGTCTTCTGTAAATCATTGTGAAATGTATGGTGCTCATTATTTTGGCTCAGGAAACTAAATAAACAAACAGGACATTCTAATGTACAACAAAATTTTAAGGCTGTATACAACTTTAATTATTTTGATAATAAAGATGTATTTCCTTAATTACATTTGTGAAAGCTAATGTACTTTAGCACTTATTCAGAGTGATTATATCTCTGTGCATTAGAAGAACACAATCAATAAATTACAATACAATTAACTAGATGAGTAAAGTTTGAGAACAAACTTTAAGTTGTCTTGAGAAAGCCTAGCCTGAAAGTTTGAAGCAGTTGTAATAGTATGAAAGCAGCTAGCATGATTTAACAGGTTGTTAACATGTTTTAGCATAATTAGCTTATTGCTTGTATTTTTATAGGCTGATTACAATGTTGTTAGCATGATTAGCATGTTGTTAGCATAATTATCAAATTACTAGAATGTTGTTAGCATGATTAGCTAGTTACGAGCATATTTCTAGCCTGATTAGCATGTTGATAGCATGTTTCGCGCATGATTATCATGTTACTAGCATGTTGTTAACATGATTGGCATGTTGCTAGTATGATTAGCATGTTACTAGTATGAATAGCATGTAACTAGCACGTTGTTAGCATGATTACCAAGATACTAGCATGTTGTTAGCATGTTTCTAACATGGTTACCATTCTGCTAGCATGATTAGCAAGTTACTAGCATGTTGATAGCATGTTTCTAACATGATTAGCATGTTACTAGCATGTTGTTAGCATGATTTAGATAGATTAGAAATATTAGAGTGAATCTTAAATGAGTGTAAATGGATTAGAAACAGAACATAGAAGTGAAGCTTGATTGAGGCTCAAGGGATTCTGGGAGTTTAGATTTGAATTTTGTCAGTTGGAGTTTGAAGAGTGTTGCTCATTTGAACATTCCCTCAATGTAAGTCTATGGGATTTTTGGTGGTTTTGATAGTCTGGTTTATGAAAACCATAAGCCGGATCAGTCTGAAAAGATACAGCACACCGAGTCAGACCAGTCTGAAGATCTGGACCGAGTTTGGTGGTTCTAGCTTGAAAAAGGAGGAGGTAGATACCGAAATTTGGCTCAGAAGAAGAAGAAGAAGAATATTCCTAAATAGTAACGTTAGATCAGTAAGTTGACTTTCTCAAGACAACTTAATTAATGTTAATCCTAATTCAAACTAAGTGCAACGTGGTTTATTACCTCCAGCACTTGTTTTTATAAGATGCTATATATATAAAACTTTACTTACTTGCCTCACATAGAAAAAAACAACAACAACACACACAGACAAAACGACTGAACTGATGAAAGCATCACATCGCAGCTTAATGTGAATATAGCCAATATTTTTCTAATTGTTAGTCCGTTTGCTCCCTCGTGTGGTTGTCCACAAAAGCGCAGGATGGGTCACGCGTGCACAAAACAACAACAATAGCTGTAATGATGTCGGTCTGACACAGACTGTTTGACATCAGTAGATCTGACAGCAGATTGTCAGCGCAGATCGATCACACTTCATTGTTTGCTGATCCGAAGCGCGTGAAGAGCTCGTTCAGATCTGCGTCACGAACTGATCCGGTGAGTGTCCGTTATGTAACAGCCTATAATAAATGAAATATGAATGATAAACAACCCACAGTGCGTTTTACATTTAAAAACCCGCTAAAACGTTATTTAAATAACGTTTGTTCTCATTTGAAATGTAACACTGATGACGTGCGGGGGTGTAACAGCAGTTAACGGTGTTGTTTATAATCATCCTGCTTTTCCAGGCAGAGGCGTCGACCTTCATCATCTTCATCATCTTCATCTTCTTCATCATGGCTCGTCTCGTAAGATTCGTTTCTCTCGCAGTTTTGTTTGGGTTTGTGAGCGCTGGACTGCACAAAAGATCAGGTAATGCATTTACATCTTTTGTTAGTCATTAAACACGAACTGTTTTTCTTGTGCTTCATAAACATTGGTCTTCGTTTCTCTCAGACCTCTGAGCACTTCAGCGTGTAATCATGCAAATTAATTAAGCGAAGAATAGAGCCTGACATGCCAATGTAAATCCCCTGGAGCTCATATAAAAGGCTTAAATAAAACACATTATGGTCACAGAGGATTGGCCTGTTATTAAAAGCGTTGAGAAAAGTAACAGGCACCACGTGATCAAACTCATGCCCGGGTTGCCAAACCCGCCTTTGTTAAGAACAATTTGGCTACTGTTGCTGTGGATTTAGTTGTTTTTTTCCACCTTATTTTTCCCATAAGAGTGGGTGCAGCCATTTGTAAATTTTTTGTGTCTGGCTTCCGGTCTCATCCAGCTATTTTTAGCTGCACAAAAGCTCCTTTTGCTGCTTGATATTGCTAACAGGTGTGTCTTACCATATTATTTTAATGTATTATCTTAATTATGAACACACTGGTTTGTGGTGCAAACTGTTTTACCCTTTACTGCACTTCAATATTCTTCTCGTTATTTCCCTATGGTGGATTACGAACCGGAAAGCTAACACATTACCAGAAAACAGCTTACTTCCGCATTGAAAAATAAGGTGGATAGCATATGTTGTGTAAATAATGTTTGCTCTAAAATGCATTTTAATATAGTTTGCTCTCCTCAACTGATATATGATCATAGTGCTTATTTGACAGTGTAGGGCAAGAGATTTGCAGAGTCGTTAACAACTTGCGCCATTTTAGTTCATTTGTAATGCTGCCAACTTCAGGCAGAGCCTTGAGAGAGACACAGGATTAGAAACCAAATTAGGATAATGTGATTGGTTTACAGCACTTGTAATACAGATCGACTGTTAATCCCTTATGAAAGTTAACCATGGTTTTACTACAAATTAAACAAAAAAAAAAAACATGGTTACAATAGTTAAACCATGGTAACTACAAATTAGCCATGATTTAGCTACACTAACCATAGCTTAACCAATGTATTTGTAGTAAAACTGTGGTTATACAAATGGTAGTCAATACGGCAAAAAAAACATGATTACTACAATTTTACTATAATAAAATCATAGTTCATTTTCATAAAGGTAAGGGCTTCGCACCAAGGACGATAGACATTATGATAAATATTTAGTTGATAAACTTTAATTTAAAAAAAATAGTAGCACAGTTATAACGAAGGAACTATATTGTTGGAATTATTTTCAGAACAATTCTTCTGAAGCTGATGAATCATTAAAACATGGCCAGTCAATTAGAGTCCATCCGACTTAAGCATTTAAAGCGTCAGATTTGGGGAAATTTGCTTATGGTTTGGGGAAGTGCCACTCAAAAAGTCTGAAACAAATCATTTTAAATAACTAGGCTTCACTACAAACGATCCTAAACCATCAGCTGTAAACTTTCCATCATGCTCAGAAAGACAATGTGCTTTGTATTTAATGGAAAAGTCCACTTCCAGAACAATTCATAAATAATTAACTCACCCCCTTGTCATCCAAGATGTTCATGTCTTTCTGTCTTCAGTCGTGAAGAAATTCACAGACTGAGTACACAGACCATGAACTTAGACGTGATTCGTAGCAGTGATGGGAAGTTCGGATCATGTTACCGATCCGAGTCTCCTTCAGCAAAATTAACAAATCTTTTTTCCGAGTCATTTTGTTCATTTTAGCAAAATATAATTAAAATGTTACATGTTACTTCCCTAACACATCTACTGCTTACACAAACATTGATCACACTACAAACAAGACAAAACTGTAATGCTATAAGAAACAGAAAAGATTAATTCATTCTTTACCTGGGTTTTTAGCCTATGATTAACTCACCTCACCTCTTATCTGACAAGTTTTCGGGTTCGAGTCATTCGTTCATCACGTGACGCCCCATAAGATGAACAAACGACTCGAAAAACCCGAAGACTCGAAACAGGTGAACTAATTCCAGTACAGAACTAATAGGATGTTGCGCATGCGTGACTGAATGAATCACTCCCCCGAGACGACTCGTTCTTTCTGAGTCACATAAAAGATCTGTTCAAAATTAATTATTCAAGAAAGACCCATCACTAATATGTAGCGTCGTGAAAACGCATCCCAGAGCCTGAACTTCCTCGGCTGGGATCGTTTAGAGACCCTTGAAGCTGCATTTAAACTACATTTTGTAAAAAAAATTGTCAAAATCGGGGGCGCCAATCAAGTCCATTATATGGAGAAAAATCCTGAAATGTATTCCTCAAAAACCATAATTTCTTTATGACTGAAGACAGAAAGACATAAACATCTTGGATGA
This sequence comes from Labeo rohita, assembly GCF_022985175.1. Classification (NCBI taxonomy): domain Eukaryota; kingdom Metazoa; phylum Chordata; class Actinopteri; order Cypriniformes; family Cyprinidae; genus Labeo; species Labeo rohita. The sequence goes on from NW_026129217.1 coordinate 1,391,155, forward strand.
TGAGGGGGTGAGTACATTATTTGTAAATTGTTGTTCTGGAAGTGAACTTCTCCTTTAATGTTACATTAGTATCACAAGAATATTTGTGGCAAGCGCCTTTTACAGTCTGCTGTGTTAATTTTCTCCTATTATTGTTCCTATTATATTTGGCAGTAACAACATGAAAAAGACAACATATAGTTTGCATCTGTGGTCTGCTCTCCCAATTTAATGAATGATACATGGGTGAAATAATTCACTGTGAATCACTAAGAATCTTGTTTTTAGCGTCTCTTCTCCGGTTTGTTTCCACACAGGTGCTTGAAAATTGAATTTAATCTTCCCTTTCACCTGTAATTCCTTTCAGCATTGTTTACAGGAATGTTTCTAAAGCAGGGAAATACAATATTTATTATGTCAAGAATGACGCAGAGCACTTTTGAGATATCCATTAATGCTCCAGTTAATGTAGGAACATTTTGGTAAAAGCAGCATTACATGTACATTGCGTAACATAGCGTTATATTACTACAGCAATAATTAATACGTCTGTAATGTTGCTGTGGAAAAACTCATCTGAGCGGTTGGGGATATTAGTGATCTATCAAAAGTGATTTGTTAATGCTTTTTTGTTTGAGGGGTAAAGAGAGATAAAGCCACCTCACTGTACCCAGTTTTTGAAAACTGGTTTCAGATTGATTGATTGAGTAGTTGCTGATTGTTTGCAGATGAACAGAAGTTACTCCCAAAAATTTGCACAAAGGGCTATATAAAAAAAGAAGAGTCTAATTCATAATGTTGATGTAATTACATCATCCATTTTGGATCATAAACTCTAGGAAATAAGACAGTTTTTAAATATAGGGAGGTAAAACATTTGAGAAATGATTAATTACGTAAGTAAATGTAAGCATATAAAAGAAATGTATGCTTTTTTTCTTAAGGGCACAAGAAAAAGAAAACTTCATTTAATTTCAGTTGTCAGTCCAGAAACTTTGCAGTGTTACCTTTATAATCACTGAGGCTGTCGGCTCACTGACTGAGCTCTGCACATTTGTGAAAACACCTTGTAATAAAGGCAATGTTTTGTCATAAATTATGAAGATGTCTACGCTGCACAATGAATGGCTTATTTACATTGTGTTTACTGGTTGTTCGTCGTAATGGAAGGATTTGCAGGTGTGTCGAACACTGAACAAAAAACTCTTTGAGTGGATGCGCCGCTGACTAAACACCTCTGATTGGTCATTGCTTTTTGCCCTCAATGTTTGCTATTGGCTACAGTGCCTTAAAACTGTTAAACACAATTACATTTCACATTTTTATTTTTATTCTTATCCCTATAGTCACTGTTGCCAAATCTGTAGCTACTTTTACACTGTTGCCGCAGGTTGATTTTTGTCTGTGAGTTCAAGTGATCTCCCCTCATCCCCAGGATGCCTTATTGACAGAAGGGAAAGCTACAGAAATAAATGCTATTGGGTTGATTTTGTTTTGCAGACCTGGCAACCCTGCTTGTATTGGAGCAGCTTAATTTACAATGCCCTGCGGTTATTTTGTTTTCGCCGTCTTTGTTCAAGTGTGCGATAAGGCTAATTTTGAAAAGCATGATCTAATGTTGGTTGATAGAGTATTTTACTGTTTAAAGTTAATCAGTAAGTCAATTGTAGTAGCAATTTAGTTGTTTTAAGATAATTAAATAGAATTTTATAACAATATACACTACCAGTCAAAAGTTTTTGAACAGTAAGATTGTGTTTTTTTTTAAATAAGTCTCTTCTGCTCACCAAGCCTGCATTTATTTGATCCACAATCCATCAAAAGCAGTAAAATTGTGAAATATTTTTACAATTTAAAGTGACTGTTTTCTATTTGAATGTATTTTAAAATGACCAGTCTTCAGATCCTTCAGAAATCATTCTGATGTTCTGATTTGCTGTTCAAAAACATTTTTTAATTATTATTATTATCAATATTTAAAACATTTTTCTGTGTCCCTACACACTTCAGCTCCTGTGTTTCTGGAAAAGTCGGATGCACTTAGTGTAATTTCCCGTCAAAAGAGAGCCAACACGGATGGTGAAGAGGCTAAACTCCCTGCCAACCTGGAGAGGGAGTGTTTAGAGGAAGTTTGTGATTACGAAGAAGCAAGAGAAGTCTTCCAGGATACTTATCGTACAGTGAGTATGAATCTTGAACCTGGATTCACCTGTCTACACTAGGTGTGTGTGATGTTGTCTGTGATGAAACTAATTATTGTTTGTGCAACAATGTGCAACCTGAGATTTTTGAGCATTTTGTTTGCTTTGCACAAACCAAACAAAAGCACTGTGATACTGATTTTACAAAACAGTTCAATAAACAATAAGTTAACATTTTAAATTCCACTGTTCATATTTTGTCAACAAAAATGTTTGTTGAGCACAGCAGAACTGTTTTTTGTGTCCGAGCAACACATAGCGCTGCTTCATTACTGAATGAATTGTTTAAGTGAATGATGCAATGACTCAACTGTGATTAGTTTCATATATAAAGTGTCAGTTCACTTTAAAATGTTTGTTTAAAATGCAAATATCATGTAGTGGAAAAGTTCATTCAACCAGCCAAGATATCAGCACAAAAACACACTCAGCAAAATCTTGTCCAATTAGCATTACTGAAAAATTGAGATATGTTTGGTCCCACTTTATATTAGGTGTCCTTAACTACTTTGTTCTTACATTTAAATTAATCATTTGGTACAGTGCACTTACTGTGTACATGCATGTTTTTACAGTGTACTTATAATTTTAAAAATACCTATATGTAATTAGTTTCTGTAACAACACTTATAACACTGTTGACCCATCCCTTACACCTTAACCCATCCTTAAACCTACCCATACCACCAAACCTGTCCCTAACCTTACCCGTAACCCACCTTAATAGAAGCAAAAGTGTTTTGCTATACAATGTGACCACAATAAGTACATTGTACTTATTTCTGGATGTAGTTAAGGCCACCTAATATGAAGTGTGACCAAATGTTTTTGTGAATATCACACACATCTAGTCTTTATAATTATCTAATATACACAGTTGCACTTTTAATCATGTACAGATTGAAATGGATTGTGTTTGTTTTTTTTAAAGGATATCTTCTGGTCTGTCTACATTGGTAAGTTATGAATTTTGCAAATGCTTGAAGGTCATGTGAGAAAGTCTAGTGTGAACTGTCTAGTGTGTTGTGTGGAATCAGCTGATCCCCTTGTTTCCCTGATGCAATCAAACTGATTAGAGAAGCTTAAGAAATATAGATATAAAACATATTGGACCTATTGTGTGTCCAGGTTAACTGGTTATTACATGAAACTAACAACAATTGGTTTTGCTGGGAAAACAGTTAATTTTATATAGTTTCACCGGTCACATGGTTTTGCACATGGAAATGCTATGATTGACCAGTCATAATCAAGCCTTCCAGAGAACCATGTACTAAAGCTGAAGATATGGTGTAGTGTGGTTTTATACATTTACAGATTATATAATGTTTTCTATGTACGATGTGTGTGCCTGATGATGTTTAACACACTAGATGGTGACCAGTGCGCTGAGCAGCCGTGCAAAAATGGAGCCATGTGTTCAGATAGCGTGGGGGGCTACGACTGCATTTGTAAATCAGGCTTTTCAGGAATCCACTGTGAGACAGGTATGTAACTGAACCCCCATTTTGATTGAGCTCTATTTAAAAAGTACACATTAAAGGGATCATGAAATGCAAAATTAAAATGTCTAGAATTAGGCTTTCCACACTTCTGAAATGCCAGGATTTCCCCTCCACGTCCCTTAACAAATCAAGAAGGTCTACCTTTTAACTTTCTATAGCTGACAAGATAATCTTTACCATTCAGAAATCGAAATCCACTACTTGTCAACTTGGTCCTCTTCCAACACATTAAAAGTTTGTTCATCTCCTTTGTCTTCTTTAATCACTGGGATTCATTCATTTTTTCCCCCTCATCACTTAAAACTGCTATAATAACTCCCATACATAAAACAACAGAAAAAAATCCAACTCATTTTGTCAACTTCAGGGTTTGAAAATTCACACAATTCAAAAAACATTACACTTTTTTGCTTATATCATTTGATGTATAAAACTAACATGCTAAGCCAGTTGGTAGTAGTATTCACAGATGCAAAAAGAGGAAGAGATGAACCGAATCAAGTGAGTGAGTCATTTACGCTGGAACCGCTCGGATTGATTCAAACTTGTGACTTTGATCATTCATTTTAAAAGAGAGAAAACAAAACAGTTCAGATTAAAAGAGACATTCATTTTCAAATTTCAACACTGCTTGTAATAATTTTAAAAAGCATGCAGTGATGGTTGAATCATTTGATTCAGATTGGGGCTTTGGTGCTGGTTCACGAATCATTTGACTCAAATCAGGACTTCGGACCACATGTCGCAATTCATTTCATTACAACTTCAGAGCGGGTTTCAGAATCATTTCACAAATTGAATAATTTGCAATCTGCATTTCGAGTTCTGATCTCAAATGATGGTTCATGAATCATTATTCAGATTGGGACTTTGAGACATGGATTGTGAATCATTTGATATAGATTGGGATTTTGGAGCGGTTTTTGTATTTTGTATTTATTTCTTTCTCTTTTTGTTCTTAAAGTTGACATCATTGCATACTTTGCATGTGCTTCACTTTATTTTTGCTGTTTTGTTTCATTAGTATATTTTTTTTAAATCTTTTTTTTAGAATTTGAAAGAGAAGACATTGTTTGCTAAGTGACATCTCTGATTAAAGTCCTTGAAAATCTAAAAAGTAGTGGTTGAAAGTCCTGGGATTTCATTTTACAGTATCTGTACAAGCCCTGCAACTTTCATCCTATATCAAATGTATTTGTAAAATACTAGAAAAGCAAGTTGCAGCACAGGTGTCTCATTACCTTTCAGACAACAATTTGTTCTAAACGTTCTGGCTTCCATCCACCTTCATAGCACAGAAGCTGCACTTGTCAGAACTACTAATGATCTGCTTATGGCAGGGGATTCTGGTTAGCTGACGATACTCATTTGTTTGTTCTAATTGTTCTTTTGATACAATATCACATAACATCCTCATAGACAAACTGGACTCGCTTGTCTGTCATAGTTTAACCACTGGTGTTCCCCAAGGCTCAGTTTTGGGCCCTTTTATTTATTTATCTACTGCTTAGTATAGAAAACCATGATCTGCACTCACAAAAATTGTCTTCTTTTAACATTTAATTTTGCATTAATCACCAGCAGGACAAACACAGACTTTTTTAGGCTTCTTCAGTGAAATTAAAAACAGTTTTTCATCTATTTTGCCTAAACTCAATAGTGGTAAAACTGACATTTTACTAGTACAAAATCTACTTAGGCTAAATCTGAAAGCTTTTCTGTGATTATTGACCAGTCTATAGTTTTTCTATTCACGCAGGTTAAGTCTGGGTTATTATTATTCGTTCTGCATATTTTAGTTTATGAAAAATAACACCACTTTATAACACTTCACAATAAGGTTGGTTATTTAACATTAGTCAGTTAACATAAACTAAGAATGAACAGAACTTCGACAGCATTTATTAATCTTGATGTTAATTTCAGCATTTACTAATGTATTATTACAATCAAAAGTTGTGCTTGTTAACAGTGATTAATAAACTGTGAACTAACATGAACTAACAATGAACAACTGTATCTTCATTAACTAACATTAACAAAGATTAGTAAATATTGTAATAAATGTATTTGTTCATGTTAGTTAATATGATAACTAATTTTAACAAATGACACCATATTGTAAAGTGTTACCACATAGACAGTCTTCAGCCGCTTTGACAATAAATAGCACAGCTATCCTTGTACATGCCTTAGTTTTATTACATATAGATTATTGCAGTTCTCTTCTCTTTGATCTTCTTTCTAAATTTCTATATAAACTGCAGCTGGTCCAGAATTCAGCTACACAAATTACCTCTAGAATTCTTTCCACAGAGACATTTCTCCTGTTTCTCATTTGCACTTGCTCCTGGTAAAATATCACATTGATTTCAAAATCTTGCTCCTCTTAATAATCTAGCTTCTTCATATCTCTCTGATCTTCTTCAAATTAATATTCCTGCTCGGACCCTCAGATCTTCATCATTTTTTTTTTTGTTTTTTGTCTTACCACACATCTGGCTGTACAGTATGGGGGTCACAGACATTTGTAACAGCAATAGTCTCCATAGCTTTAAATCTTATTGTAAAACTAATTTATTTAAACAGGCTTATTTACGATTTTGCTTGTACTAAGCAATATTTTATTTCTCAGTGTCTTAATGTAAGTTACAGTATGCTCTGTAAGGTGACCTTGAGTGTCATGAAAGGTGTCTATAAATAAATTTAATGAATGATGATGATGAGATCTGTCAACAATTCATGTCAGTCATGTCAGTCACAAGAGCTTGGATACAGAGCAGTGAATCCAGAAAGATCTGAAAATGTATTTCATGACCCTTTCAACAAAATTATGACATACTGTACAACACTACACATTTTGTTTGACCTGCTTAAAGGAGAAGTTCACTTCCAGAATTTTTTTTTACAGATAATATACTTTGTCATCCAAGATGTTTTTGTCTTTCTTTCTTTAGTCGTAAAGAAATTGTTTCTTGAGGAAAGAAATTCAGAAATTATCTCCATATAATGGACTTCAATGGTGCCCCCAAGTTTGAACTTCCAAATTGCATTTTAAATGCAGCTTCAAATGACTCTAAACGATCCCAGCCGAGGAAGAAGGGTTTTATCTAGCGAAATGATCAGCCATTTTCTAAACAAATTGACAATTTATGTACTTTTTAACCTTGAACGCTCGTCTTGTCTAAGTCTGCGTGAACTCTGCTTTTTTCCAGTTCAATACAGTCAATACAGTTAGGGCATGTCAAAAAACTCCTGTCTCGTTTTCTTCCCCAACTTCAAAATCATCTTACATCACTGCAGAAGTTTTGACCCAGTGTTTACAAAGTGAACATGCAAAGAAGATCAAACGTCCTTTACCAAAAAAAAGGGTAAAACAGCGATGTAAGATGATGCAGTTTAAAAAAAAAAGAGACTGAGTTATTTACGTACCCTAACTGTATTGACCTGGATTACACAGGCTACGCTTGTGCACCACAGAGTCAAGACAACACCAGCATTTTAGGTTAAAAAGTTTATAAATTGTTTATAAATTTTGCTAGATAAAACCCTTTCTTTTCTCGGCTGGGATCATTTAGAGCCATTTGAAGCCAGATTTAAACTGCATTTTGAAAGTTCACACTTGGGGGCACAATTGAAGTCCATTATATGAAGATAGAAAGACATGAACATCTGGGATGACAAGGGGTGAGTAAATTGTGTTAATTTGTGTTGTGGAAGTGAATTTCTCTTTTAAATAGGGCTTGAAACTCTATAAAGTTAATCATTTGATAAGAACTTTTACAGCTACTTTATTTCTATTATATATATATATATTAATTGTATTTATTGTATGACGCTGAATGATGTTTGTTTGTTGTCATTCTCACTGAACTCACTGGTTTTTGTCACATCTAGATCAAACGGTATGTGTAATCGATAAGAGCAAAGGTTGCAGTCAGTTCTGTAAGCCGGGCTATACGTCATACGAGTGCTCGTGTGCGTACGGCTGGAAACTGCAGGAGAGAGAGAAATGTGTGCCGGCTGGTGAGTCCCTTACGCATCACAACCAGTTTAGAAACAATGCATAAACGGGTTAAAAAATTAACTTAACAGCTGATAATGGCAGATGAGTTGACAAAATGTACTATTCACAAAACCGTTTTGTGTTATCATTGTTTTTAAAACTAATTATTTTGTAAAAAAAACAATCAATAGTTGTTTTTTAAAATGTGTTTCAATAAAGCATGTTTTATTAGTATTATGCATATATTTTTTTTGTTATATATACACTATTTAAAAAAAACGAAAGTATTTTTTGTTGTGACTAAGTGTATATTTTTTTCTTTAGTGACCTTTCCATGTGGAAAAGTGGCAAGTTTGAGTCAGTGGGCCAGACGTCAGTCATCTAACGTACAGTCAGACTATGAAGGACTCACCTGCGGCTCAGAAGAGTGTCCCTGGCAGGTGAATAAACCACACTTGATCTTCCAGACATTATGTTTGTTGTTGATGCTAGATACCAAAATTCAAAGCCAGTCTGTAGCAGTGTTAATTTTGACAGCAGATTCTGACTTAGTCTTTGAAATAATACACCATTTAGTTTTAGTCCTATTTTAGTCATCTGAAATCTTTTAGTCTTAGTCTAGTTTAGTTGACTAAATATCAACTAAATAAGAGTTTTAGTCTTAGTCTAGTTTTAGTAGACCAAATATTAGCAGATTTTTCTCCATAATTCACGTAATTGTTAGTATATTACAATATATGAAAGCATATAGACCATATAGGCACATATCTAATTGTTGTAATAAAAAACATTTATTTTATTAAATGTCAAAAACATGAGTCTTTTTCACAAAAATAACCATAAGACCTGCTCTCCCTGAACAATATACATGCTCCCTGAAAAAGATATGCATTGTCCCTGAATTATATGAAACGCATATGACATTCTTTCAAGATAAAGTACAGCATTATTGAAATAGATAACCAATGAACTTACTGTCTTCTACGGTCTTCGCACAAGGTATCTAAATATAAAAAATAAAAATCACTACTGTAAATGTTCATGTACCTCAAGAGAAGTTAAATAACTGCTAAGACACAATGCCTTGCTACTCTGTAAAATCAACGTTTCTGTCTGTCCGTCTGTTCATGAGACATACCGCTGCCCTCGGACCGCGTGCACAAAACGTTAGCGTGTTGCTAACAAGAAAAGTCAACTTAAAATTAGCCAAAGCTTTGTAACCAAGACTGTGCAACCAAGTATAATGTATAACTAAATATAATGTATGACAAACGTCCTCATAACTTGAAAACCGCGGCTTTTGAAAATGGCTTTGCCAAGATCAACCTGCCCTCAAAAGATTCGCTCTGATTGGATTTCCCCACAAAAGGGTAGTTCTCATTGGATCTCTTCTCCATTCGTCCCACCCCAACATTTTCCTCTCGTTTTTATTTGTTGACTAAAGTGTCAGTTAAATTTCGTCATCGTCTTCGTCATTTTTATTTAGTTTTTATTTAGTTTTCGTCTGTAAAAAATGTTTGTTGACGAATATTTTTCGTCATAGTCTTCGTCAACGAAATTAACACTGATCTGTAGATATTTATATAAAATTATACTGTATTGATACGAATATAAGACGACTTATTATAAGACACCTTTTGGAAAAAGGCTTTTTGAGAAAGAAAATCTTGTGTTATTTTCATATTGCGTATTTTTCCTGTTTTAATTTTTGTCTTGAAAGTCTAGAAAATACTGGCAAAATATACCCACAATCACTAATTGAAATACACTTTTGATATACCATAAAAACAACAGGTAGCCCATCTGAATTATATAATAATAAGGCTATCAACCTCATAGTAGCCTATTGTAGTCTTCAAATCTGGGTGCTGTCTTACATTTTAGAATCGCTTACAGAGGAAGTTTGGTCCCGTTAGGCTAACATGGCAGTCACGACTCATGCCACTGTAAGCTTTTATATTTCTTTTGTTTTCAATCGCGATGTTCTAACATTTCAACACACATTACATTACTTATTTGTGGGCACACTCATTTTTATATTTGGGTCAATACGGTATGATGTTCACAGACTCAAACAGTGTTTTTTTCTGTAATTATTTAGAAATTTGGCTAGTATGAGATGACGAGTGTTTTAAAATCCGTTCAGATTTTAAGTCATACAGTGTATTCCAGCCTTAAGTAATTTATATCTGCTTGAGTTAGAGTTGAACAAGCAGAGTCAGAATTTTTCTACCACCTACAAAGGCCGGGACACACCAAGCTGACAAGAATTAGATACGCTGAAAGCCAACGGTGTTGTTGCTTTGCGTCAACAGTGTCTGGACCAAAAATGTGCGCTTGAACACATTGCACAGACAACAGTCGACTGAAAACTAAAGCCCAAAGTATACGTTACCGTATGCGCACAGTTGAACGCTTAGCCTTTCAAGGTATATTCCATTTGACGCTTTGCGAGAATGCAGGTGGTTGACGCACGTACTTTTTCCCTGTAAGTTGATAAGTCTTTTAAACCAAAGCTGAGCTGTCTCATACCCTCTCACTCACAAGCGCTTGTCAATAGCCGGATTTCCATCCAAAGTTGCGAATTTAACTTATGCACAAAATTGGAAATCACAAAAAACATTTGCGAATAAGCACCGTTTCCATCCAATGAGTTAAAGAGAACAAAATCATTACTTCCTGATAAATGATGACTAAGAAAAGCAGGAGAGCTTGAAGCCGCTGAATATAATAATTTTTATATATTACTTGCCCAGACGAAATATAACAAATGCAGTTACTGCTTTCAGAGGCGGATGCCTGCTGTTTGGGAGGCAGTTATACAGAAATACTTTGACAATAGACTTTACTCAGGCATTTCAGAATGACCATAACATTTTTTAGATGCTGTGCAATAAGATCGGTCTGCCGGTCAGTCAAGTTATCCCATCCCATAGCACAAAGCCACATGTTTTTTTGTGGAATTTATTCACAAAATGTGTTTCCATCTCCCATTATTCGCATTATAAATTTTTTTTTTCCCAAATTCTGGCATTTCCATCACTCGTTTCTGATGCAATACTTCAAAATGCAGGTGATGACAAGGTGATGGAAACATAGCTAATGTGAGCATCTGTTGTTGTTGCAATTTCCACTATTTTGTTGTCCTTATTCCGTCTCTTTAGTTTTGTTTTCTACTGTGAAACAACGGAATAGGACAGTGTTGCCAATCATCTGTTACGTTTGTAACCCTTGTTCCCTGTAGGAGGGAGTGAAGACGTTACGTCGACTGACGTCATAGGTCATAGGGTCTCATTTGGGAGCCCAAGTCACCTATATGAGTGGAATTTGCATGCCAAGCCACTCCCCATACATACATGTATATAAGATGGCAGAGTGAATCCACTTATTCAGGTTTGTGCTGAGGAGCCGAGACGCATCCCAGCATTCAGCGCAGTTCAACGTTGTGGCATGAGGGACGTAACATCTCCGTTCCCTTCTTCAGGAAACAAGGGTTACATACGTAACCGAGACGTTCCCTTTCAGTCAGTCACATTAGATGTCACGTTGATTGACGTCATGGAGTCCCTATGGAAAACGCCACAACCTGAACTGATTACGTTATTGAGGTACAAATGCTGACAGGCAAGCGTGTTAGGACAGATGAAGCTCAATACGTAACCTTCCCAACGCCCTGTAAGCCAGATAACAGGCCCACCAGGGGTGCCAGGATTCTGAAGAAGTCATTGGGGTGTGGAGCACAATGACAGAATGTAAGGCCATGTGAGAAAAATTTGGAAAAACTAAGGGAAGAAAGGGGAACATGGTGGGAATAAACCGTAGGAATAATGAAACATTAATGCCAAGTCCGGAGGGGAAAGAAGGTAGCCCACTACCAGACGCAATAACAGACTACTCCATCTAATCTGAACTGCGGGGCAATGGAGGACTCAGAGTTCACCGAAGGCAGCAAGCCAGCCTCCTGCAATTTACATGATGTTACCCAACATACAGTAGGACACAGGCTTCATGCAAAGGTGTTAGGTGTCACCTATCCCGCAGCTCTGGGTATGTCTGCAAGTGGAGTGGAGTGAGCCCTCACTCTCTGGGAGCATGGCTCACTTTGGCATTGGTATGCCAAGGTGATGGCATCCACTACCCAATGAGCTGACCTCTGTTTGGAGAAATGCATTCCCCTTCTGCTGACCTCCAAATCAGACAAAGAGCTGCTTGAATGGGACACAGCAACGCAAAGGCAGAGTTTGCCACCTCCGGGGACAGCACTTGCAGGTTTGCCACCTGATCTCAAAAAAGAGTGGTGGGAACCTTGTGCACATAACCAGGCTGGGGTCTCAAGGTAATGTGAGAATCAGCAAGACCAAACTCTAGGCACCATTCGTTGACCTCAGAATGCGTGCAGGTCCCACACCTTCTTGATGGAAGTGAGCGCAATCAGGAGCGAAGTCTTGAGACAGATATTTCAGCTCAACTGAGTCAAGTGGCTCAAAGGGATCCCTCCTTAGGCCTATGAGGACCACCGATAGATCCCAAGAGGGGATGAGGTGAGACCTAGGGGGATATAGTCTCCTTGCACTTTTCAGGAATCTGACGATTAGGTTATGCTTCCCCAGGGATGCATCATGATGGGCCACGATGGCAGCGATGTACACCTATAAAGTGGACAGCCTCCGCTCCAGCGTTTCTTGCAGGAATTAACGCATCATAGCAACTGAGCATCTCTGAGGGTCCTCTCGGTGAGAGGAACACCTTTCAGTAAACAGACCACACTTCAGACCGTAGGCCTGCCTCATAGAGGGGGCCCCAGCCTGAGTGATACTATCTATCACAACCTGCGGAAGACCAGAGAGGTCTACCTTGTCCCGTCCAGAAGCCAGACATGGGGCTAAACTTGCTAACTAACACATTATTAGGAAAGGCGATCACAAAGATTCATAAAAAACCCTTATATTCACTTGTGCTGTAAGTGAACCGGGATCACGAATGATTTGTGCGAACATAGACGGATATGTAAATCGGGAGGTTCATTCCCTTCACAAACAAACGTAATCCACTGCATCTTCAGTGGCTCAGATGTCGGGAGTAAATGATGACCACTATGTTCATTATTACATCCAGCAACACAACACCTCAATCACTCAATCAGAGATATTCTTGAACTTACATCCCTGCTCTGGCATCGAAACGAAGAGGGCGGACTGTGGAGCTGGTCTGAGGTAAATCGCTCATGTCAGTCAACTTTGGTGTGAGCGGCCTCTGTTGGTGTGACGCCACACTGACAGACATCTGAGAACAGCTCGATTTGAAAAAGGGGATATTATTTTTACAGATTAATTAAAAACCACTGCATGGATTTTTATCATTATAGGGTAATTTGTACATACACTGCCAACACACATTAATGTTTAAACATGAAAAAGTCAACTTAGCATCCGATGACCCCTTTAAAGCGATACTTCAAAATGCACATAAAAACAGGGTGTTGGAAACATAGCTAATAGTGTATATTAGTCATCCAAAAGGAGAAACCGAATCAAGCAGATACAAGATACATGCAGATACATGAAAACAAAGCAAAACTTGCTTATCATTTTGAATATCAGTTGATAACTTTCTTCATTTTAAGCAGCTCATGTTGTTATGAAAATATTGACATATTGAAATGCTTGGGTAAGATCGTGTAACATTAGAACAGCCTTCCGCCTCTGCCGCCTGCAGTTACTTGCTTGTTTTCATCACTTTTGCTTTAATTCTCATGCACTGACTTGTTTGCTAAACTGAACATCAATCAGAGTTGTCACTTAACAGTGTGCAAATCCTTACATCCAGGATTCTAAACTCTGGCCTTCGAGGTCCACTTTCCTGCAGAGTTTTGCTTCCAGCCTAATCAAACACACCTGCCTGTAGCTTTCTAATGATCCAGTGTGTTTGATTAGGGTTGGAGCTAAACTCTGCAGGAAAGTAGACCTTGAAGGCCAGAGTTGAGAACCTCTTCCCTGCCTTACATTGTGTACATGTACTTGTTTTCTCAAAGGCGATGTTGCGACATGGATCGGTTGGCTTCTGCAGTGGGGTGATCTTCAAAGAAAACATGGTTCTCACTACAGCCCAGTGCATTGGGAAGTACAGCGACTTTCAGGTGGCAGTGGGTGAGATGCCATTATGTTCTCAGAAATTAAATGAAACATGTTGAACGGCAATTTCCTAAAATGCTAAAATATATAATTGCTAAAATTCTACAGGTAAAAGGGTGACCTCATTCGAAGCAGGGGAGCAGACGCTTCAGGTAAAGCAGGTGCACATCCATCCGCTCTATGCTGAGGGCAAACCTGACAATGACATGGCTGTAGTAGAGCTGACGCAGAAGATCGTCTTCAAGAAGAGCGTGCTTCCGGCCTGTCTGCCCGAGAGAGACTTTGCTGACAGTGTGCTCATGGCGGGCGACTACATGGGTGTCGTCACCGGCTGGAAGGAAGTTTCAGGTGTAACGGATCTTCAGGGGAACCTCATGTTAAATCACCTGTCCTATGACAAACTGCCGGTTTGTTCGCAGCGCCACTCTGGTCAGGTTGGTGGACGTCTTAGTATTTTATGGGGTTGTGGGATTCCTAGTAATGCATCTTGAAATCTAGCAAATGCAATCTAGTAAATGCGTCTTGATTTAAGACACTTTGACTAGAAACAAGACAAAAATACTAAGTAAAATAAGCCTTTTTTGCAGTGTACATACACTGCAAAAAACTGATTCCTCTGTTTTTTTTGTCTTGTTTTCCAGTCCTAAATCAGGATTTGAGATGGAAAATAAAGTCTTGTTTTCTGAGAAATTAACAAAATTAAGTGTTTATGCTTGGAACAAGAACAAGTATTTATTAAAAGATACAAGTATCTTTTTTCTTTTGAATTACGTTGATTTTTCTAAAAAAAAATTATGTGCTCGTTTTAAGCATAAACACACTTCATTTTAATAAGATAAAACTTAGACATTTGCACTGGACACAAAAAACAAAGACACTGATAACGCAATCTTGGAACTTTCTAGAAGTTTAGAGAACACACTGACCTATTGTGATCCCTTCAAATTATTCTTTATATCCATCTTTTTCTTCATCATGGAAGTAAGAAATTGTTTGCACTACAAACCAGTGTGTTTGTAATTAAGATAATACATTAAAATAATTTGGTAAGACACCAACATGCAATATCAAACAGCAAAACAAGCAAGTTTTGTACAGCTAAAAATAGCTGGACGCGGATGAGACCGGAAGCCTGACCCATAAAATTTACTCTTATAGGAAGAAAAAGGTGGATATTCTTTACCTGGTCTTAAAAAAATCTTAAATTCACCTTCATAAAACCATAGAAACCCTGGATTAAACTCTAGTAACATTACTAGATAACATTCAACTGTATGAACATGAGAAGCCCCTAGAAGTCTCCATGATTTTGTCAATATTGAGGTGTTGGGATCAGCTGGTGCACAAATTGTTTAAAAATAATGGGAGGACACATACAAAAAAAAAAAACGGAGTATACAGTACGGGGGATAACAGCAGGGTGAATCAAAGTTATTTAAAGCAGCTACATATAACTGAGTGCTTTTATTTTGTGTTCAGGTCACCAACAAAATGGCCTGTACTATGCCTCGAGCTAAAGCAGACTGCATCCTTGGAAACGGCAGCCCTGTGCTCACGCTGTACAGAGAGGTGTTCTTCCTCACCGGCATAGTGAGCAAGCCTTCGGGAACCGACTGCAAGAACGGTTACGTCTTACAGAAAGTGTCCCGCTTCTTGCCGTGGTTGAACACATTCATGCGCCCGCAGTGAAAGAGGAAAGAGCGAATGTGCAATACACTTCTACCTTGTTTTTGTTTTAGTTTACATTGCCATTGTGTCCACTTCCACGCAGCAGATTAGAAACGTCAAGGGAGTGTTCCAGAAAAAAAAGGTTAACTTACTGTCACATGTATCCTGAACCCAAACCATACTGGTTTTTCTTATTTTGTTTAATGGCAAATTACACTCTTGCATAGACATGTCTATTGTGCAATGTTATCCTTTTTCCTCATTCCCCTTTTTTTCTGAAGTTTTTGAGGTAAAATGAAATGAGAATTGGATTATGTTATAATAACATGCACTGATTAATCTTTTACAGTAACACAATGAATGTGGAATAAAGGGGGTTTATGTTTTTTGATTATTTAAGTTCCCTGACCTATGTTAGTCAAGGTTTTTTTTTGTACCAAAACACCTCCTAAATGAGATATATATGACCATTGTATTGCTAATTGACCATGAGTAGTGCAGGTGGAACAAATAGGAAGCCAATTAGAGCTAGCTTTCTTTTTTTAAGCTTGACTAAGCTTGACTTGAAATAATTGAACTAATATAAACTGATCATCTGCTTGGCTGTTTAGCAATAATAGGAACATTTGCATTTTATCATATATACTGATCTGATTATTTGACTGCTGGCCATAAATAAAAAATAATATTAAAGAGAGGAACTGATGTCTGTCTTAAGATGCGGATACTTCAAAATATATCTGTGTTCTCACTGTTTGACTGTGTGTCAAGTTCAGCTCTGGGATGATCAAGAAATCGCCCACAGGAGGTGGGTCTGGGTAGCAGTTTAGCCTTGTGAGATTGCTGATTCAAGATATAAACACATGGCAGCAGCTGTTTACATGAAACAGAAGAAAAACAAAAGGAAAACTGTAAATAATAAAATCAATGTCTAATTGTAATTGAAAAGACTACTGATTCACATGAATGCAGTGATCTGTCACTTTACATTAAAGAGCGTAAAAAACGCATTATTGTAAGACATTATTTCGTGTTTATTCTTGAAACATTTTGACTTTATTCTCATAAATTTTGACTTTATTCTTTAAATTTCCTCTTTATTCTCAAACCATTTCAAATTCTTGTAATTTGACTTTATTCTCTAAATATTTTGACTTTATTCTTGAAACATTTTGTCTTTATTTTCGAAACATTTTGAATTCTTATTTAAAATTTATTCCTGAAATATTTTGACTTTATTCTTACAATATTTCAACTTTATTCTCGTAAATTTCGACTTGATTCTCAAACCATTTTGAATTCTTTTAATGTTGACTTTATTCTCAAAATATTTCTACTTTTTTCTCATAAATTACTTTATTCTTACTTTAAAACGTTTTGAATTCTTGTCATTTTGACTTTATTCTTGAAATATTTTGACTTTATACTCATAAATTTTGACTTTATTCTCAAAACATCTCAACTTTTTCTCATAAATTTCGACTTTATTCTCAAAACATTTTGAATTCTTGTCATTTTGACTTTATTCTCAAAAAATTTCAACTTTCTCAAAATATGTAAACTTTAATCTCGTAATTTTAGATTTTTTTTTTTATGTACTAAAACGTTGAGACTTGAAAAAGGGAAAAAAAAACGTTCTGAAAATGGCAGATTCAAATTCGAGATCACGTCAAAATTGACTACGGCACGCGTTTCACTATCTACATCACTGGAGCTGTTGTTAGACTATCGGCTTTTGTAGTGTTTAGACCAATCACACATTAGTGGGTGGAGTTAGTGAAAATAGCCTCTGCCAACAAGGTGCTTATTTTATTGCCCCTAATAAGACACTGCTTTGACCGAGCTGTCACCAGCCTCTTTGAAAGTTGTGAGATGAAAGCCGTTCTCTCCGAGTGGAATTAGGGCCTCTTCAGTTCATTTTACAAATGCTCTTGGGCTGAGAGACGGGCTGAAAGGTAGAACCAGAAATTTGCGTCCTATGCCAAGGAATGCAAACTTCAAGAATTTTCTTGTAGAGAGTGTGTGGGCTTTCTCAACATGTACTTTCTTGGAATTTGTTTAGAGGGATGTGCGGACTCTGCTCCCTTAGGAAGACCCCCCCAGACTGTCTCCACCTTCCTCCTCAGCACCTGAGTAGTATGAGAAGCTGACTGGTCTGTGGATCTTTCTGGGCCAGGCAGGTCTCGGTTCTGGTATTCAGCTCTGACCCGCTGCATTCCATTGAGATATTTGCTGTTTCGGGGTGGGCGAGCCGTAGCTTGTCAGAAGGTCTGCCAAGGTGGTGGAGGGGGCATAGTCTGTATCTTTCTAGGCATACAGAGCTGCAAAGCATTCAAATGATTCCACTTCTTTTCCTCACATCTCTTTTGCTATATGCCCCAATCAGCATATTTGTGTTTGCGCTGAGGGGAACTTCAAAGGTTTCTATGTGTTTTTGCGAAGTCGAGTAATGTATCACAGACATATCTCACAAATCCTTTCATAAACAAACTGTAGAGAAAGTGTATATGAGAGATTGATTGTGCACTGTAGACAGCTTTGTTGATTATTATGGAACTTTGTAAGATCGCGATGAACTAAGATAAGTGACAGCTTTTAATGATTTTTAAAGGAGTCATCGGACGCCCATTTTCCACAAGTTGATATGATTCTTTAGGGTCTTAATAAAAAAAATGTCTATAATATGCTTTGGTTAAAAACTCTCAGTGGTAGTGTAAAACAACACCCTTTTTACCTGGTCATAATCAGCTCTGCAGAAATCATCCTCTTCTGGTCGAGGTTGTTTTAAATGTTAATGAGCTCTGCTCGGCCCCGCCCCTCTCTTCTCTCTGTGGAGTGACAAGCCTGTTTATTTTAGCCACGTTTAGCCACTAAACTTGCTAACTAGCACATTATTAGGAAAGGTGATCGCAAAGATTCATAAAAAAAACCCTTTTACTTACTTTAGCTGTAAGTGAAGCTGGATCATGAATGATTCACGCTAACATAGACGGATATATGTAGATCGGGAGGCGCATTCTCTTCACAAACAAACGTAATCCACTGAATCTTCAGCGGCTCAGATGTTGAGGATATTCTTTTTTAACTTACATCCCTGCTTCGGCATCCAAACAATGGAGGTCAGACTGTGTCCTCTGTGGGTGTGATGCCACAATGACAGGCATCTGAGAATGACTCGATTTGAAAACGGGGATATTATTTTTGCAGATTAATTAAAACCCACTGCATGCATTTTTATTATTATAGGGTAGATTTGTACATACACTGACAACACACATTAATGTTCAAACAACATGTAAAAATGTGAAAAAGTGAACTTTGCTTCCGATGATCTGATGTTTGTAAACAAGAAATTGATTTAATACAACAGTTAAATAAACAAAATGTTAATATTAAGTGACTATCATTGTCTGACATTGTCTATTTTGTCATCAAAAATAGTTTGAAACAAGTTATAACTGAGCCGCTTTGCACCATTTATGAATGAACGTGCGTTTTAAAATAATCTAGTGAGTCAGTGAATCAGTTTCCCATTCATAAAGACACTTGCTTTATTCCTGCCATGAATCAGCCGTTCGAACAAATCAAATGAATGAATGATTCAGCAATTAAATCAGTGACTTGCCGCCACCTGCTGGCAGTTTTATTTTTATTTTTAAAGTACCTTTTTAGTTATTTAAATAATTTCATATTTCTATATTCAAAATGTTATATTTAAAACATTAATCTCAACATGAATTTATGAATTTGATTGCACTCATGCCACTTGAGCTTAATTAAACACATGAAAATACACTCATAAGCCACTTTTGTGTTCTTCTGTGCACCTCTATAGTACATTAATTTTGTTAATACTGATTTCATTTGATTGGTAACTTTCCGATTCTACTTATTCTTATTCTGTTGTTTTATGTATAATTTTTAAAAAGCTTATAAAATATCTATTTTAATTTGACATAAAAGATTACACACCTTTAATAAAGTTAGAAAAATGCCATTACAAAGGTAAAAACAAAATTCCCCTGTTAATCACTTTAATGAGTCAAATATCCGCTTTTAATGGGAAGGATACATTTTGATCGGATTATTTGATTACTGATTAGAAGGTGCTGCTAAACTTTTGACTGTAAGTGTAGAGTCCTGAACTGGTGCATCCGGCAATGCTTTCCTCCTCTCTGTCAGAAACATTAGCCAAGTTAAGCCAGTGTCCTCTCTACTGAATGACCATTTTGGCCATGGCCTTGCCCGGAGCTTGAACTGCTTGAATCTCTGAAGATTCGTTCCACTGTGCCTGACCTGGCATGACAGACACTACGTCCTGCAGCTCAGCTTGGTATGTGCAGTCAACATGGAGATCCAATTCAGAGCCCTGACTGGGAGAGTCATAATTCACATCGTTTTCGAAGCATCACATTCGACTGAAATTGGTCCACTAATGGCAGAGAAGATTTAAATTTAGATCTGAGCTCAGCAACTCTTGGACTTTGTGAGCATCAATCTCAAAAAACAGTTTGTGTATGGTACAACTTCATACAAAGTTAGCCTTAAACAGTTCATCATAGCCACCAAGACCACTCATTGATATGCATGACAGTTTTCTTATCTAGAATTATGTATATATCCATAAATGCTGTTCTTCCTATCCCAATGGAAATCGGTGATTGTCTGCTCTTTTCAATGGAGTCAAAGTGTTTTTGTGTTAGTCCCTGCCTAAAGATAAAACAAATACAATACTTCAAGACATTGATTGCTTCTCTCTACATTAGTTTTCCATCATGTAATTATCACAACTGGCATTTTTTGGGGGGCAGACATGTAGTGATATGTCCAAATATTCCTCCTTGATAACAAGGTGTTTCTCAGCTTAAGATGTGGACATATTTCCAAGAATATGTAACAAATATGGCACCTACAGCAAAAATACATTGCCACGTCTGGATAATCTTATTCTGAATTTAAATAGTCCAGCCTACATCATCGGTTTTTCCCTTTTGCACAGCCGATTCCACAGTGTAAATCAGCTCCTGAAGGTCTTGAAGGAAGTGAAGGCCTTTGCTTTGGTGAATTAGTTTCTGCATAAATGAACTTGGCAGATGTCTTCTGTACAAAATTCAAACAAAATCCAACTCAATCTGTCTTCATATTTGTCATTATAGCAGTCCATTAATTTCTAAAGGAAAGCTCAAACATAAGCATATGTAGTGATGTTATTTTCCACCAAAAATTTCTCTTTTGTTCTTTAATACATTCATAATTCTGGGTAACAATGTAAAATTTTATATGTTAGTAAATGGTGCCAAAGGTTTAACTATAAGATAAAAACAATGTACTTGTCAATGCCCTTAAAAGCACGACTGTTTCATCAATCACTTTTACATATTCGGATCTTTAGCGACGCGGACCTACATATCCAGCACGGATGGATCTCTAACTGCTGCAAAAGCAAAAAACCCTCTTGATATTTCGAGAACAATTACAGAAGAATAAAATAAAGCATAATTTGTTACCTTTTGAAACTTAGAAGTGTTCGAATTGAGCAGATGATTTTACCATCGCCGTTATTATCAGATCACACCTCCACAGTACAGTCAGCATCTGGCTCATATATCTCAATCATATTAGCAAAACTATCGTTTTCAATGACTTCAAAATCATTATTTTGATCACTGGCAGCTTATTCACCACATCCACTATCAAATGACAGTGACATATTTTATTGCATACAGTAATTGCTCTGCAGCAAAGCCATTCAAAACAATTCAATTTTTGCTAATGATATTCTTTTGTTTTATGTCTGCGACAATTACGAGTAAAACATTACGTCATTATAGTCTATCAAACAGTAAAATCTTGAGGACTAAATGTGAATTGCATGTATTGAGTCATCAGATATTTTAATATTTTTGCACACAAAAAATACACTTACACCACTACACACCTTAGGTTTCTAGCGACCTGCGACCCTATACACTTTTTACAAGAAAATTTATCAGAAAACAGAACTTCTTTTATATTTGATTATTTTTTCTTGTTTTATTGTTCATAATTAATAGATTGAAGAATACTAAGGCTGATGTCAAACTTTAAAAAATGAAAGAGGGAGAAGGTAGTAAATGACATCCGGGTCTCTAAAGACCCGAGGTTAATAAACGGTTAATAAAGTTTATTCCTAAATATGTTAAAAAAAGAATACTTCAACTCCAACCCAAAAAATAAATATTGTTGTCTTACTAGGGGTTTAATGTCTAGGAAATGTAGAAATTCGGTCAGTACCAACAGCACTTCTGAATAGGTCACAAACCGCATCTCTCATGACTGTAAGGAGACACTTCCTTATTTTGACCTTTATTGTGTCGACCTCTCATGTAGATTTGACTGGAGAAAGAGCTCTGACCTGTTTGTCTGCCAGGGTAATAAATTATTAACAGATTATTAAATATATTTCTATAAGTTTAATGAATATGCTTATACATTCAGTGTTGCAGTGCTATTCCTGCGTCTTCTTCACTGTATTTTCAGTGGATGTCAATTAGAATCTGGTTTGGTCATTTAAATCATTACAGAAACCCTTCTAATGTCATGTGTATTCAGTGATTTTGTCTTTCTTTGGAAGATTTTCTGCTAATTGTTCTGGAATCAACCTGCAGTTACATTCAACTTCTTTTTCCCTGGAAGTGTTACAGATTGACTGACCAAAACCGATGGATCTAGTGGCTGTTTGTGTCCTTCTCCTCAGCGTGAGGGATCGATCCCACAGTGACCACACCCGTGAGTTTTTAGATTCAGCATATCAAACGCATTATCCGGACAGTGGCCTCATTTCATTGTGTAGGGCTGGATTAAATGAGCCATTAAAATCAATGCTGACCATCGACTGTCCTCCAGGGACTTTCTGTGAGTTCGTGAAGCTGCCATTAGAGCTAATCGGATCCCCCTGACTGTGAGTCAAGTGGAGGAAGATCTACTGAGAACATTACTGAGTCAGACCCAGAGTTCAACCCAAAGTCTTTATGATAGCATTGTGTGAAGGTCCTAGATTGTGTAATTTTCACCACTTTCAAAACTCTTTTACTGAAAGTTTCTTTTTCCTCAGTAAGATGTTTCTCCAACTGAACATTAACGTTGTTAAACAAAAGTACATTCCACTGAACACACTGTACTTCAGTCCCTCACAGACTTGTTTTTTATTCCTGTCAAAAATTAAATATGGCACTGCCCTGACTATGCTCTATTACATTCATGTAACTCCTACTTCATATCTGGCAACATTACAATGTAACAACTCATATTTTAAGAATATTCAAATTAAGAAAAAACAGCTTTTTGTCAGATCTGTTTGTCAAAACATTTTTAAATTGGTACAATGGCATTTTAGTGCTACATTTAAAAAAAATCTAAGATTACGATAATAAAGTCAAATTATTTAGAAAATAAAGTCAAAATTAGAATAAAGTCCAAATATTTTGATAAAAAAGTTAAAATTATGAGAATAAAGATAACATATTTTGGAAAAATAGGAAAGATTCAGAGAATAAAGTTATAGCAATACGAGAATAAAGTCAAAATTATGAGAAAAAAAGTCCAGATATTTTGAGTCGAAATTCTGAGAATGAAGTCCAATACAAGAATAGAGTCAAAATATTTTGGGAAAAATAGACAAACTTCAGAGAATAAAGTCATACCAATCCAAGAATAAATTTAAAATAGTTTGAGATTAAAGTCAAAATTACGAAAATATCGTCATACCAATATGAGAATAAAGTTTAAATATTTTAAGAATAAGTCAAAATTATGGGAAAAAAGTCAAAATATTTTGTGAAAAAAAAGGTAAAAATGAAGAGAACAAAGTTGAAATATTTTGGGAAAAATAGTAAAAAAGTTGTAGCAATATGAGAATAAAGTCAAAATAATGTGGGAAAAATAGTCAAAATGACAAGAATAAAGTCAAAGCAATATGAGAATAAAGTTTAAATATTTAGAGAATAAAGTCAAAACTACGAGAAAAAAACTTTAAATGTTTTTAAAATAAAGCCGAAATATTTTGAGAATAAAGTCATAGTATATGCAGAGTATAGCCTTTGTTGTGCATGCAAATGGCCTGGATTGGGACCATCGGGAGAAATTCCAGTGTCCTGGCGAATGATGGTGAAGGATTATTAGCAGAAATCGAACCGTGTGTCAGGCACTCGCAGGGGCAGTATGCTTGGAAGAAATATTTCATGTCTTTGAATGCGTTCATTATTTGTAGTGCACTTGAAATAAATGCAAACATTTGTTTCAATTTGACTAATTCTCAAAGTAATTTTACTTTATTTTAATAAATTTGTCTAATTCTCAAAATATTTAGACTTTATTCTCACACATTTGACTAATTTTCAAAATATTTTGATTTTATCCCCATACATTTGACTTTAATTATCAAAATATTTTGACTTTATTTTCAAAATATTTTTTACTTAATTTTCGAAATACTTTGACTTTATTCTCATAAATTTGACCAATTCTCTAAATATTTTGACTTTATTCTCATGAAATTTGACTAATTTTCAAAATATTTAGATTTTATCCCCATATTTTTTACTTTAATTCTCAAAATATTTTGACTAATTCTCATCTTTTTTTCTTTCTCTAAATATTTAGACTTTGTCATAATTTTTACTTTAATTCTAAAAAAAATATATTTTGCCTTTATTCTCATAATTTCGACTTTATTCTCAAAATATTTCGACTTTATTCTTGTCATTTCAACTTCTCCAAATATTATGACTTTATAATTATAATTTTGACTTTATTCTTTTAATTTCCACTTTTTTAAAAAAATGTTACAACTTTTGTATTTTTTAACGTGGCAGTAAAACATGTTCACACATAGAAAAAAATATCAGAAAATATAAATAATATTTGTACTATTACTTATCTTTATACAACACAACTTCTTCAGGACATTAATTTATTATTCTTGGTCATTTTTCCTTTACATCTATGATATGCACAGATCTTGCAGAAAACTACATTCATAATAAATATATTATTTATTTATTTTAGAAAAAGAAAGCAAGAAATATTGCATTGCCACCGCCTGGCTGAATCATAAAAGGACACTGTACCTCTGCCAAAAATGCGTCAGCCTGTGTTTAGCAAAAACAATGTACAATTTTCAATAGATTAATTATAATCTATCGCTACGACCCTACCTAAAGTTACAGTGTATACATTATTTATAAGTAATAAAATATTTATAAATACAATACTGTATATAATGGTATATTGCCTTCGTTTTCTCTTCAGTTGGTGCCTTTCTAAATATAGCACGTTTTAAAATCAAAAATAAAACGCTTTGCGCAGCCAGACAATGGGTTGGGGGTTGGAGGGGATTCCGTGCATGAGCAGAGCGGGTGTTTGTGAGCGCCGGTGCGGTGAATGACAGCGGAGGCGGAGCCGGTGACGCGCTGATTGATCGAGTCGAACAGCTGAGAACGCGCGTGTGGAGCAGCAGCAGAAAGAAGAAACGCACAGACACAGCAGCGCGATCAAACACTCAACCATCGACACGAAGCTTCTGCGGCAAACACATGAAACACGATGAATGCCAAACGCGTTCGCTGTGTTTCACAGGCGATGAGGGTTTGTTGAGGAGCGAGGACGCCTGACCTTTTTTTATTTGTCTGTCACATCTGATGAACAGCAGCGCTCGAAGCGCAAGAGGATCCGCATTTTGTCGCGGTTTTGTCCTCAGCGCCTTTTATTTGTTGATGTCTGGCCTCGTTTATTCACTCTCAGCTAAACGAAAGATTTAGGGGGGAATCAAATAACCATTTTAACAGCGGGAAGAGGAAGAGCTGTGCGATCCTTCAACTGCAGGAGCAGAAATGTGACATTTTTCACGCACGCATTCAACCATCGACCATATCGGATGCTTTAAATCGATAAAGGTACGTGCACAGATTCACTCCGATCTACAGGAGGATCTGCTGTTTTCTGGCAGCTGTCATCAGATCTTTATTTTGATTCTCTCTCTCGGTGTATATATATGGAAAAAATGCATGCAAACATTACTCATGCTGATGAACATGCTGGTTTGTCTGGTCATTTATTAAATGCCTCGTTATAGGTGGGACAGGGTTACATAAATATGAGCAAATTAATTCTCAGTCAACAGAGTGGAAATCATTAATGACACACAGGCCATTAATAAAATAATGATTTTAGTCCTCTGCATAATTGATAATGTATGCAATTAAGCAGTTTTATAATATTGCTTAAAAGCAACAATGTTATTTGACATCAGTTCTGAGATTTGAGCAAATGCAGAAGATTTTAAGTATTATTCGTCTTAGTAATTAGCACGTCAATGCATTGAACCCTGTCACATGTAATCGTTAATTAATAGAAGCTGGAAAACATTCACACCCAACCACTGAAAGCATGATTTCTCTGTAGTTTCTTCTCTGTCTCATCCTGCATTTGACTTGATCAGCCATGTTTAGTGTGTCGTGTGTTTCTAGTGTCTCGGGTCGTGCATTTTGAGATTTCGCATGCTGTAGGCTTGAGCTTACTTAGCAAACTGAACTCTCCAAGAACTGGATGAACTGATGAAATAATCACATTAGATATGCTGTTGTCTGGATTAGTGGGGGTTCTAGCTTTAGCGTCCCGGGCGAACCCCCTTTCAGCGCCCCTCACCCCTAAACAATCCTCTGTCAACAACAACAAAAAAGCACCAATCTGCTGTTATTTATATTCAGACATCTGAAACGACACTTAACATTTAAAACCGTGATAAATGAAAATGTAGACAAAAGTAAGACTCAAAATTACCAAAAAGAAGTGATGTAGACTGGTGTTATATTATTCTTAACAATTTTGCACAAACCAGAAAGAAAGAAACGTCTTTGAAATTATATACATGCGGTGTTACTATGACTGAATTGTGGTTTGTTTGGTAGCATTTCATTATAGTGTGATTGATTTTTCTAATTATGTTGTTTGTCCTGGATGTATTGCAGTTTTATTTTCACATATATTTTTCAAAATTGCCATACCAGTGCTTGGCTGAATTTTTATTGTATTTATTATTAGTCAACAAAGTATTACATTGTTCATGTTCATTGTTTGACATTGTGCATGCCCTTATTACTAACTGTTGTAACTTTATAGCCCACACAACTAACTAACATAGACACAGTTAGTTACTCTCGACTAACTGTGTATCATTAGAAGGATTTAGGAATTTAGCTTCAATATTTGATTACTGTTAATGATAAAAATATATACAGTATCAGTTTCTTGAGTTGGTCCTAATTTTTTGTAAATTTAGAGTAAGTTTTAAGATGAACGTTTTTTCTAAATCATGATTTGTTCATTAAAACTTGCTCGAAGTTACATACATGTTTAGTGAATGAAACTAAATTTTTTGTACCATAACTGTACGTGATTCAACAGTGTTTTTGATAACAGTATGTGTCTTGAAGCAGTTAAGATAACGTCTTAGACACTGGCTAAATTAACATTTGATTCAACAATACATACATACAACAACTCCAATGCAGACATGCTAGTATAAAGTCGTATCATTTGTGCTGTTCTGTAGCTTTTTAAGAGTCATGATGGGTTTCCATTACAGGTTTGTGCAACACTTTGGCAGTATTTAATAAATTACAATAAAAAAGTATTGCAAAAGGACAATGTTTCCATTAACTGCGACTAAAATGTAATTTGTTCCTCTCGCGATAAGTCATGGCAATGGATTGTGGTAGGATTTGGGCTTTATTTAATGGAAAGAGGTGTATGCGTGTATCTTTACAGAAGCCGTATAAACACAACATCAGCTCCGGTGACCGTGTCGGAGCCGTTACACACCACAGATGCTTGCAATGTACATGGTCTTAAGCATTAATGTCAGGAAAAGGCCCTTATACTTGAGAGTGGCTATGTATGAAGTGTTTACAGTACATTGAAGAATGATCATATGACTGTTTATATGTGCCATGTGACCTGTAAATGCCAAAAAGACGTGTCCATTGCAGTTTTGTGAAAAAAATCCTTTTTTCGAATTGCCTAAAATTTGTTTGGTTTTTTTTGCGATATATGGGAGTTTTTGCGAAATCAATGTTTCCATTAGGCGTATTTTCAATTCTTGAAGGGCAATGGAAACACAGCTATTGTTTCCAAGATCTCCATTAACTGAAGTTCATGTTAGTCAGTAAAAAGAAATCCGAAAATTAAACCCACACTTCACAACTTATTCACAGAAATAACGGTGACTGTGTATGGATTTAAAGACATGAAGCTTTATTTCCAAGCATTGAGGCTCTGAGCATATAGTGCAATATAGCAACAGAGGCTTGTATTTGATGTATATTGTGTACACCGTGAGCAATCCAGTCATTTTTTATAGAGCAGTGAAAACAACGTGGGCTCTTTGCCATCGCAGCTCTCTATATGTGGTCAAGCTATATGGGTCCACGGGACCATTCAGATTCGCAACCGCTGTCTGCTGCGGGAGCCATAATCGGATAAGGCCTGTGTTCAGTGGTACTTTATGCTGAAGAAAACTTGGTTTGATTACAAAGGATATAAGATATAACTGAACACTGAGCTTTTCCCCCATGGCTCCTGAACCATTTCCAAACAGTTTGTTTGTGGTGAGTAGCCTTGATTTAATATGAGAAGCTTTGTTTATACAACTACATAAACTGAGTGAAAAACTTCGCTGAATTGCTGACACAATGCAGTATCAGGAGATGGGTTACATGCACACCACTGACTTCATTCCCATTGGTAGACGCCCCTAGAAGTCAATTTTCTCAACTTTGTTGCATTGCTGCACACGCCTACTTCCAGTTCCCAGCTCTTCAGTGAAAGTCAATGGGATCATGGCGCTTTGCCGCTGGTGGTGTAAACTGGGCTTAACTCACAAGGTTAATTGATCCACAGAGTGACAGTATAATTGACGTGACATGCAAATGAGCGATAGTGCAAATCGCCATTCCAGATTTTTTTGAGGCCCATATCTAAATCTGCCATTGGTCTAAACCAGTGGTTCCCAACCACGTTCCTAGATCCTCCAGCACTACACGTTTAGCATGTGTCCTTTGTCTGACAAACTCATTTCAGGTCTTTGAGCCTCTACTAATGAGCTGATGACCTGAATCAGACCACTGGTCTAGCTGAAGCTTTGACAGGGCCAAATAATTCCTGCCCATTTTTGCAATGTTTGGGTATCAACAATAAAACATTGTGTATGCAGAACTTGGCAGTCACTAATGGCTCATTTTCACTGAGCGGTATGGTTATTTCCGTTCCAGTGTCAGAAGTTGTGAATAGTAACAAAATGGTGAATCCTACCGTACCACTTTTTTTGTACCCTCCCATTGGGGTTCCTAGCCCGCCAAAACATTGGGGCTAAACTCACTGCAGGACGTTGATTGGTTGACTAGAATCGTCACTTGTGCATGCTACAAGTAGATAAAGATATTTATATCAGAGTGTGCAAACACAAAAAAAATGTGTATTTTATAATTGTGTATTTTCACAGACAATAGCTTTTTCTCATTATGTGTTCTTGTCTGTTTTGAGAACTTGTGAAACATCAGTCATTGCCCAAAAACCTGCATAATTTTCAAAATATTACTGCTGTCATGAAATGGAGTTTTTGATGCCGATTGCGGAGCTTCAGGTGATCGCCGAGTGCTCAGTGCTGACATATCCGCCTAGAGCAGCCTTATCTCAGCTAGTCCTTCTGATATTTGCCACTGGCTCTGATGTAAACATGAGATGCAATTCATTTTGGGTATAACAGGCAATCATTGGTCTCATGAATCTATTATTTATTCCTGGTCATATCGCTTTGGCTGAGCACAAAGTTATGTTTAACTTTAAAAAAAAAAAAAAAATTTCAACTTAACCGTAGTACATCGCTGACTTTGTAGCATATGTTTGGCTGAATAGTTTGCTTTTGATTTTGTTTCCTCTTATATAAGCCTCTTATAGTTTGAACTTATACTTTTACAATGGTTATTATTGTTCATTAAAACTGACATTTAACAAAAAGAGTTGCGGTTTATGTCAATATTAAGAAACGTCGATCACTGCTTTCCGGCATACATAGTGCCTACCAATTAAGGCTACTGTTGCTGGTGAAAACACAAGCTGGATCAGAGTGTTTGGTTCAGAATAGTACCGCACTGTACTGACCAGTACCACTTGGTGGAAACAAGCCATAAAGGACGTAAGAGCCATTTTAGCAACTGGACAGTTTAAAGATTTGATAGGTCAAAGGTTTTGTTAAATCCTTCTTAAGAAGTAACCATAGCACAAATTGTACTCTTTTTAATAATAGTAACTTAGTAAGCAGGGGTTTTTTTTGTGTGTAATTTATTAATTTTTTTTTTTGTAAAATATATGAGTAATGACAAGAAGTGAAGTGGGAGAGAGAGGGACAGGATCGGGAAAGGTCTTTGAGCTGGGATTTGAATTCGGGACGCCTGGAGGCGCATTGACACTGTATGTCCGTGCACTGCCCACAAGGGTATTGACACTGAGGAAACAATGTTTTGTTTGTTTGTTTGTTTGTTTGTTTTTTTCCATACAATCTCTGTTCTGAACTTGCTCACAAATTGCACTGCAGTCATTTCCCAAAATGTAATTTGTGTGGAAATATTAGGAAGTGTGTAAACAGGATGTTAATGGGGGTCAGAGACGGGACAAGACAAATGCAAAGAGTAGAGAACAGAAGCGCTAGCAGAGACAATACTGTACCCGACATAGCAAAATCAGAGTTTGCAATGCTCGATGTTGGAGGAACGTTCTAAATATTGAATTTGGGGTGGGATTTATATAAAGGGAACTGGCTATCTTCAGATAAGTTAGCATTTTTTTAAAATTTCATCTTGCCTCTGTGTAGACCTGCTTTTTGATAACCATGGAAATGCCATATTGCTGCCGTTCCATAAGCGCCACCTGCTGTCCGAGACTGAATATGGATTTTTAGCATAATTTGACGACAACTGAAATCAGACCATTTTGTTTTGCTTTAAATTCTAAAGGAGATGTTCACGTCCACAACAAAAATGTATAGATAATGTACTCATCCCCTTGTCATCCAAGATGTTCATATCTTTCTTCAGTAATTCTTCAAGAAATTGTTTTTTGAGGAAAACACATCAAGAGTTCTCTCCATATAGTGGAGTTCAATTTTGCCTGCGAGTTTGAACTTTCAAAATGCAGCTTTGAAGAGCTCTAAATGATCCCAGCTAAGGTAGAAGGGTCTTCTCTATCAAAATGATCTGTAATTTTCTAAAAAATATATATTTTTTCGACATACCCTATTTGTATTGTTCTGGAAGTGAACTTCTCCTCTAAAAACTAATGCCAGTTTAGTTTGTAATACAGCAAATAAGCATCTGATTCATGTACCATTGCAATCTTTCATGTTTCTTGCTTAAAGAAAAAAGGCTTTTGGAATCATTAGCTTGTAAAACAATGGGAATCGGCCATGAAAGAATCCCTAATTTTTGCCTCTTGTCATATGAATATACAATTTAAATGTAAGTAAATATTTAACACTTGACTGGATTGCACCTATAAATCTATATATTAAAATTAAGCTGTCCAAATCTCTAAGAATTGACTGGAAATTGATAAGTCAGGCCCATTTTGGTTTTAGTCAGAAAAGCACAGGCTCACACGATGAAGCCTCAGTGCCAGCCATGCAGCAGAACTGGTAAGAGCTGGATCCTTGTTATGTAAGAGGAGTCGTCGAAAGCAGCACAAAAGAGTGGGAGCCAACTGGATGGGGGTGCTTTCACAAGCCTGGCGCAGGAGCGGCCAAAGCAAGGCTTTCATCGCACACATCCACGCGTGATTTCTTAAATAAGAAATGCCTAAGAGACATGTATGATATTTCACGTTTGGATGCTGTAACACGTGTCCTAACCTAGTGCGTGACCAGCAGTTTTACTGTCCACATCGAACGTGAACAAGCGGCGTCGCTCAACACAATCAATCCCGAAATGCAGCCAATCACAGCGGGCCCTGGGTGCAACGTTGTAAAATTAGTAACAAGCGATTAATAAAATGAGATGTCAGCTGCCTGTGATTAACACTGAAAGGATGCGTTTTATTTCTGTTTTTGTCACAACTGGCTGCAACAAGCATCACTACATCTCTACGTCTCTATTTCTGCAACACGCATGCTGAAAACTCTTGTATATCACACATTCAAACATCGCTGCACCACAGTAGTCATGAAAATACAAAGTATTTGTTCTCCTGCAGAGCATAGCGAGTGTTAAGGTTGCGAGTGTGTGTGTGTGTGTGTGTGTGTGTGTGTGTGTGTGTGTGTGTGTGTCTGCACTGTTGTTGATGAGCTGAGGATGGGCGAACACCCCCCCCCCACATCTCTTTCTGCCTCTTGCTGTTACCATGGCAATCAGTGCACAATTACTCATGACATCAGCTTTTCCCTTTTTTCCCACACAGTGGAATGACATGGAAAAAAATAAACTCGGCAGAGTTCAACTTGAAAGAAACCACGTCGCTGCTTTGTCTATTTCTTCCAAAGTAAGAGGCGGTGTGGTCAAATCTTAGGTGAATCTTTCTTTTAAATCAAATAGCAAAATGCCTTTGGTTACTTTTTTGTGGTTTTACTGATGTGATTCATGCAAGCTTTTTTTTTTAAAAGGGGTGATGCATTGAGAACTTATTTTACTTCATCTTTTAACATGAGAGGTCATTGTACTGTAAAATGGACCGTTAGTTTTACAACTAAAAACTTTATTCCAAAAACATTTTATTGAAACTCACTTTCTGTTTCAGAAACAGATCAACAGCTGCTTCGTTGTTTTAGGGCACATTCACACTTGTAGTTTTTTTTTTTTTTTCCGGATCAAAAAAAAACAAACAAACAATACATTTGGTCCTGGTCCGGTTAGCATTCACACTGGCATTTTTGACAGTGAACCTAAAAGCATAGTGATTATTATATGTTCTGTCACACATCTATTTAGCATGTATTATAAATCCTAAATTATTTAATGGTCAGCTGGTGTTTACAAAGTTAACTAAACCAATTTTTAAGAGTGTTCACACATTTGTCATCTTTGGTTTGATTAAAACAATCTCTGGTGTGTGGTGCTCTGCTCTGAAATATGAATGCAACACAGACCAAATACTTCTCCCGATTGGTCAGGTTGAATGACGTATATTTAGGGACGGATCCCACTGAACACCCCAAACAAAAGGTGTGTTTGAGTTGAAGCGGCGCTGTGCAGACCAATCGGTGTATGACATCAGAGTACCCACTCACCAATCTGTCATTTTAGCGCTGATTTAATATGAATACACCTAATGCTGTCTGCTGGACTAAGCCCTCGTTGTTGTGTGTACTTATTTTATTTTCACCACCTGCGAACTCACGAAGAGCTCATAAAATTCAATTTACCTCCTTGTAGCTCCATATTTACCCTCTGCTTATTTTGTTTTGGATACACCACTTGTTCCGCGTCGTCAAGTCATATCGCATAGCTTCACATCTTATCATTACATCCTGTTTTTAGTTTGTTTAGAAGTATTTGGTCCGTGTCACATTCATTTGTCATTTGAACCACACCAGAGTTGGTTTGAAAGTGGACCGAGACCGAGATCTTTTTATTTAATTTAATAGAACCAAACATGACTAGTGTGAACACACCCTTAAAAAATATTTTCTTAATATCTTCATATTATAAGCATATGTTACAGAACATTTACTGTAATAAATGTCCTCTCTGAATAGAGGAATAACAGCATCTTTAGGCTCAATAATTGAATTAAATTTACTGGCTTTTTATAATATGTGATTCAGCATTTGGAGGTCAGATCATTTCACTGTTATCCATGGCAATGCAGAATTTCTTGATTCATACGTCAAGGTTCGTACAAGGTGCTTGAAGTACTTGAAGTACTTGAATTTTACTTTTTGAAACTTAAGGCCTGGAAAACCCTTGAAAATGCAATATTCCTGAATAGGTACTTGAAAAATGATTGAATTATTGAAAGACACTGTATCTATGAAATAAGTGTTTATTTATTATTTTTTTTTTAAGTAAGCACATATCTTTTCATGCAAAATTCAAGCAATAAAAAAAAAACATTTTATTTTTTTGTTTTGTTTTTGTCTATTTCAGTTAATGTCATAAAACTATCGAGCTAAACCAGTAGTAGTACTGACATTGTAGTGTAAACATGGCTGAAGACGCAAATAAACCAAATCAATTGAGCAATTTAAGCTGTAACCAGATCGAAATTAATTCTTAATTTTAATTTCGTATTTCGACATTGCTTGTAATGATTTAAAAACCATTGCGTTGCAACATGATTCACTGTTTCGGAGTGCTACGATTGGATCGCATATTGCAAATCATTTGATTTAGATTGGGACTTCAGAGTAGGTTCTTAAATCATTCCATGAACTGAATCATTCGCAGTCTGCACTCCGAGTCCTGATCTGAAATGATGGTTCGCAAATCATTATTCAGTTCGGAACTTCAGAGCGTGGATCATAAATCGCGAATCATTAGATTTCGGTCAGAACTTAGGAGCACGGATCACGAATCATTTGATTCAGATTGGAACTTCGGGGCGGTTTTGCTAGTCTTTTTTTTTCTGATTTCTTTCCTTTAAATAGTAGAAAACATCAAACCATAAGTGAGATCTCTGATTAAAGTCCTTGTAAAAGAAAAAAAGTAGTGTGTGAAAAGTCCTTGAATTTTATTCTGCAGTATCTGCATGAACCATGATGTACACGAGTGGTTCCCAACCACGTTCCTGGAGGCCCTCCAACACTGCACATTTGCATCTCTCCTTTGTCTGACACTCCCATTTAAGGTCTTGGAGTATCTACTAATGAGCTGATGATCTGAATCAGGTGTGTTTGAATAAGGAGACATGAAAAACATTCAGGAACGTGGTTGGGAACCACTGATGTATACAATCAGTAAATAAAACACAAGATGGCAAGTTGTGTATTAAAAATATATCAGAGAACTAAAGTTGAGAATGAATATAGTTGCAATATAACGTGCATTACTTTATTCAATCTTGCATGGCCATGCACAGCATGCATGTGTTGATTTCTGGTATCACATTGCACCATGTTTCATATAAGCATGTGAAGGGAAAGTGAAGCATATAATGAGACTAAGCACTACAGTAATGTGCATTGATTTATCAGTGATCAAACATGCAAAATTGTTGTCAATAACTGAATCATGAATATTTCATCTGCCTTTCAGTACATGCAAACACAATTTAAGGCTTGTCAGTAAACACTTGTCAGTAAGCACTGTTTATTGGCTAATATCATTACATAGGAAATAGAATTAAAACCCCCTCGCTATTACATGAGAGTTAGTGTTTTAAAAATGATATATCCATATAAAAACATCTTTTGCAGACATAGCATTATAACATTTTTTACTTGCGGTTTGTGATGCAGCTGCTGTCAGGTCCAATACAGCTGGATCTTTCAACAGAAGTTTCTTTGCGAACTGTGAATTTGAAAGAAACTGAACTGGCATCTGTACACTGTATCCATTATAGACCGTGTCAGTGATTTAAAATGGACTCTATTTGCTTTTGATGCAGTGCTTGAACTGATGGCAAGTTTTTGTTTGTTTGTTTGTTTTTAAATCATGAGGAGAACATTTTAAAGGGGTTTAAATGTCCTGCCTTTATCTTTTGACACACAAGAGTTCTTTGTACTATTAAAACCCTGCTCACTGGTGCTTAGTCGCTTAATGGTAGGGTGACCAGGCGTCCATTTTCCGGGGACAGTCTCTGTTTTTTCTTTCAGCTTGAGCACATCACTTTACAGCACATTTTAAAGCAGCCCGCAAATACATCCAAAAAAAAAAATTGACTGATATAGCCTGATGGTTACGAGAGCAATCGTGTAGTGATTATTTTCACCAATAGAAAAGTCACTGCCGTCATTCAGTCATTCATTTAACCAATTCATTCAAATGGCTAATTCGTTTAGAAACAAAGCATATGACTGGGTTCTGTTCTGAAGGGCTCATTCCTATTCCCTAACCCTGAATGGTCTACCATCCAGGGGTGCGTTTCCCAAAAGCATTAACAGCTAGCTAATGTCATTAATTACATTGAACTGTAATGGTAATGGCTGAACCATTGCTTTTGGGAAACACACACCAGAGCGAGAGCTTTGAAGGGATGAAGGTTGTAGGGAACCAAAAATCTGTTGGAATGCATTTCTGTGTCTTCTAGCTGAGACCATTAAGGTGGGGCCATCATCACACAATTAAACCTGCGCAAAGAATCATGGGAGCTAAGTGTCTATCAATTGTACCTTTCAAAATCCTTGATTCTGAAGAGCTCTTTCACGTGGCCAGTTTTGAGCACTTCGGTTTGGACACTTCATTATGGCAGCCATGGTTGTTCTTACTCTGAAGTGTCCTTCAAGATGGATAGAGTTTTTTCCCATTTGGGACACTGTGACCCTTTATGAATGGGTTACTGAATCATTGGCTCATTTGATTTGTTCAAAAACATTGATTGATTCAGCAATGAAATGCAGCTCTGTGTAGCTCAGACAGGCAACAGTTCTGCTCTGGTTTCAATTTGGATTTTAGTTTGTGAAATTGAGCAAAAACAGACAGTGCTGACAATATTGTTTGTAACATAATATTAATTTCTTGATTGTTGAACTGGTAAACCGAACTGGTAAATCGTTTTTAAAGGAGAAGTCCGCTTCCTTAACAAAAATGTACAGATAGTGTACTCACCCCCTTGTCATCCAAGATGTTCATGTCTTTCTTTCTTCAGTTGTGAAGAAATTGTATTTTGAGGAAAACATTTCGGCATTTTTCTCCATATAATGGACTGATATGGTCCCAAATGCAGTTGTAAACTGAGGAAGAAGCTGAGTAAGAAGGGCCTTATCTAGTGATTTATTTTTGTTTAAAAAAATTACAATTTATATATTTTGTAATCTCAAATGCTCATCTTGTCTTGTCTTGCTCTGCCTGTGTTCTGGTTGAAGACAGTTAGGGTATGTCGAAAACAATCGTCATACCCCGTTTTCAACATACCCTAATTGTCATGAACCAGAAAAAATACAGGCAGAGCAAGACAAGACAAGCTTTTGACATTAAAAAGTATATAAATTGTATTATTTTTTATGAAAATAACCAATCGTGTCGCTAGATAAGACCCTTCTTCACTTACAACCGCATTTGGTATTGTTTGAAAAAAGACTATGTGCTATATGGTCTACAAATGAAGGGAAGTCTCATTGACCGAAATATGACACTGACAGAGCAATATGAAGTTGACATGAAACTGTAAAATTATAGAGCATGTTAAAGGGACTGTAATGAAATTAAGAAATATTGTGATTAGATGTTTAGACTTCTGTTAGACTGGTATGTAGATGTTATTGTTAAATGGACACTGAAATATTCCATATCTGGTCCGTTTAGTCCAAATGAATCAAAAGTGTCTAAGCAATTGAAAGCTTTTTCATTAAAACGCTTATAGTGGGTTTAATTGGTTTTAACACATTACGAGTCCACTTTAGATTTTTCCTGTTTTTACTTTTAACTCCAAACACAACATTGTGTTAGTTAAGAGAATAAATGTCAGCCTTTGTGACAGAGGTTTTTACAGTGTAATATGGAGAGTTGTGCAGGACTACTTAAAAAGCTTGTTATTCTAATGAGACATTTTGCTTTAGCCCACTGCTGTATATTGTTACAGGTTATTTATAAAGCACTGCGCATGTGCGCACTATAAATAATCAGTGTTTGAGCCGTCTCACACAAACATAGCATCAACACATGAATACTCTTCATTCCATTGCTCATAGAAATGGACTACCACTGCCATAAAATAGATGGTTTGAAGTGTTTTAGACTTTTAATTCAGATATAGTATTTTTATGTATGTAACATGAAATGTGTGAATACTAAAACTTTTTTTTTTTTTTTTTTTTGGCTGTGCAGGGTCCATCTCTTAGACCGTAATTTTCAAGGCAACTACCACGGATTATATCTTATACTAAGGTAAGATGTTAAAATTGTTGCCTGTTTTAGTTGATGTGAACCCATTAAACACTTTATGCCAAGTTATTTAAGGTACACAAGCACATGACACAAAAGTTGCTTATACATACAGAAACCTTTTGGATGTTAAATTCCTGTGCCTGGATGTCATTGCATTAGACCCCAAAATATCAGGTATCTTACAGATACTACAGTCGCTACACAGCTCAATCATACACTTATAAATGATAAAGACAGTGACCCCTTGAACTGTTCCTGCACTGAATATGTGAAGCAAGCTGTAGTTCTTGGCACAACCGCCATTTGAACCATGCCATCTGGTGCCATAACCCACATGTGCAATGCATGTGTAATTACTGGATCATTCGTTAATGTAACCCAATCTGCGTGTAATGATTTCCTTTTAATTTCATGAATATTAGGCTGTACCACATCTTCATAACTTAATTGGAACTTTTATTACACTAATCAGAGTTTAATGGCACACAGTTCTGCCAGCCCACCCTGATTATCCAAATAAACCATATCAATCAGTTAATCAATAACACAGGCAACTTTTTGCAAGTGGAGAAAAAAAAACTTTCCTGCTCAAACTTACAGCTTTATATTAGAGAAGGTGTGACCTCTGTAGAAGTTAAAGGTTACTTAGTGAGCTATAGAGAGAGAGAGATACCCAGTTAGCCTCAACACCACAGGACTTCTTTTCACCCAGGAGCTAGTGGATCCATGGGTGCTTAAGCTGCTCTCCAAATATATGACCTTTCCACCCAGTGTAAGAGTCAGACAACAGTCTTTCCATTAATCATGGCACAACAACATCACTGAAGTTCATCTTTTTTGTTTAGTTCTGGTTCTTAAACACAACTTTATCACCACCTCTATCATCCGACCATCTCTAACAACATAAGAAACCATGAGGACTTTCAACTAAATGAGTTGGGACAAACACTCAGTGAAAAAGCCAATGCAATTGGCCACAGATTAGTTCAATAAACGTCTGTGTACATGCACGTGAGTCTGTTTACTGCTTATAAAGTCACTTTAATGAATTGATCTATGCTACATGCTGTAATATTGTTAGTACTATATAAAAAAAGAAGTTATGCTCTGTGTCCAGGAAAGTAATATTTCTTGGAGCTGATAGACTATATAAATACTGAACGTTTGCTGGATGAACAGATTGTAAAATTAATTCCCAACATTTACTTCTGGCAGCTGAGTAGGTGTAATTACTCCTACTTTACTGTTTATTGAAGTTAGTGTACAGATATAAAGTCTGTGTCAGTTCAATACATAAATAACCGTGAAAACACAGTATTGATTAAATACAGTACTGTGCAAAAGTCTACTAGTATTTTCATCAGCTAAAAAATGGTTTAAAGTCAGTCTTTTGCTGTAGTGTGTCAGTAGGAAATATCAGTTTACATTTCCAAACATTCTGTTTGCCATTAATTGTAATAATCCAGGGAGATTTTTGTTTGCACAGGCAGTCTGACAACAGCGAGTGCTCTGCACAGAGATCTGATCTCACCATCATCCAGTCTGTCTCTGGAATGACATGAAGACACAGAACAAACTCTGACAGACTAAATCCAGAAGAACTGGGACAAAGTCTCCAGGATGCTTCAAGAAACCTACCTGCAAAGCTACAGTGCTGTTAAGTTTTAGGCACTTGTGTAAAATGCTGTAAAATGAGGATGCTGTCATAAATAGATTTTCTTTATCAATTACCTTCTATGAACTAAATGAAATCAACATTTGGTGCGACCATTCTTTGCGTTTACAGCAGCTTTTGCCCTAGGTGCACTTGCGCAAAATTTTTCAGGTAGCTTTGCAGGTAGGTCTCTTGAAACATCTTGGAGACATTGAAACAGTTCTTCTGGATTTAGTCTGTTTCAGTTATTCTGTGTCTTCATGTCATTCCAGACAGACTGGAAGATGGTGAGATCAGATCTCAGTGTGGAGCACTGCCTGTTGTCAGACTCCTTGTGCAAACAAAAATCTCACTAGATTATTACAATTAATGGCAAACAGAATGTTTGGAAATGTAAACCGATATTTTTTACTGACACACTACAGCAAACGATAGAAATAACTGACTTTAAACCATTTTTTAGCTTGTGAAAATACTAGTGGCCTAAAACTTTTGCACAGTACTGTATCTCTAATGAGTTATGGTGAGTTCCCAGAAGTGAAAAGTATAGACCAGGAGTGTCCAGTCCTGCTCCTGGAGAATCCTGGTTGAACACACCTGAACCAGCTAATGAAGGTCTGCAGACTCGCTTGAAACTTCTAGGCAAGCAAACTGGAGCTGGTACACCGCTAGTGAAGAGGGTCACAAAAAGTGTGCAGCATTATATTCTTGATTTGGACCAGATCTAATCCTAGAATGAAGGCTCATGCACACTGGGATGATTATCGTGTGTGTTTTTTGAGGCTTTTTGTGACTCGTTTAGGTGTTCATACCCAACCGATTTTCACTGGTGATGAGCAAGTAAATGTGAAACTTCACTCCCTGATATTATATGGCACTAAATGAAAAACAGAAATACCCCCATACACAAGGTGGTGCTGCACAACATTACACTTCTGACACTCGCTTGTCAACAAGGAATAAAGTTCATTTTGAATGTACATGAAAGAAAATTCAATGAATTGGTTGAAAATTCTGCAATTCCTCTGCATAACGACTCCCTCTTATCGAGATTTTTGTAGCTGCTGTCGTGTTTGTCATACAGCTCTTTGTGTTCTGACACCAATGAGACCAGCAGCTCTACATCTTGACTTGATGCATCTTCTTCGTCTACTTGCTACTATAAGTAGTAGGGGAAGGAAAGGGATTTCCACTGCAGGAAAGGTTGTTCTGGGCCAGATCTGATATTCTCCTTCACATTTACCGCCCAATGCACAAACAGCCATTTTTTGTCAAAAAGTGAAAGTAAACCGATAAGAAAGAAAAGTATTTTTAGAACAGCGTGCGTTCAGTGTTAAAGAGACAACAGCCTAATAAAGGAAAGGAAAGGAGGGAAAGGACATGACATGTGGCCAAGTATAGTGACCCATACTCAGAAATTGTGCTCCGCATTTAACCCATCCAAGTGCACACTCACACAACGTGAACACACACCCGGAGCAGTGGGCAGCCATATTGTTATCACTGTGGTGCCTAGAAAGGGTGGAGAGAGCGCTGCTTATGTACTCCCCACACAATCAATCCCTGCCAGACCTGGGACTTGAACCTGCAACCTTTCGGTTACAAGCCTGACTCCCTAACCCTAAACGTTATGCCCGTCATTAATGTTAGTCCAAGAGCAAAAAAATCATTCACTGATCTTGACTTTCCTAACTTTGAGGATTAATCTATATTTTATTTGTGAAAAGAAAACTGAAAAAAAAAAATTTTTTTAAACGTTTTATATACGTTTCTGTACCTGTAAATTCAGTTTCATTTATTTATGCTATTGCTCACTAATTAGCTTGTTCCTATTTTATTACTGACTGTTTACTTGCCTTTAACAATTTATTTATTGTTTGAAATTTATATTAGTCCAGTTGTTTTTGCTGTTTTTTTTTTTTTTTAAAAACCATAGGCAAAAGATCCTTTTAGGCGTAAGTGTTCTGTAGGCTGCTGATTTTTGCTCCTGTTATTCAGCTGCAACAGAAAGCTTTGTAAAAAAATAAAAAATACAGAACTAAAATCTTTGACCTCATTTTTTATTGACTAGGGAACTAGGAATTGTTAAGAATTGGAATCGACAAGTAGAATGTGAATCAGAACCCAGCCCTAGTCGTTAGGTATCAGTGTGTGCTCAGCAACACCGTTTTGTGCTTGAGCACCACCAAGTTGTGTTTTACTGTAACTTCAGCAGCTCCAGGCAAGTGAACAAAAGGGCCAATCTCATCATTCAGCCAGTTTTTAATGTGCTGTGTCAAACCCCCAAAAAAACAAGTACAAAGGTTTTTTTTGTTTGTTTTGTTTTGCACATTGGTGCACACTCAGATTGGCATCCTTTATTTAGTCACGTAGCATTAAACATTGGTGATAACCACACACGATATTCGTCCAGGTGTGCACAAGCCTTAAGGCACTGATGGAGCATACACTCACATAATAGCCCAAAACCAACTAAAAACTATGGCTAGGCTACACAGTGAAACAATGCACCACAGACTGCACATTCTGTGTTTAAGTATTCATGAAGAAAAAAAACATTATAATTGTGCACTTTTGCATGTTGTGGGTTTTGTAATTTCTCTACCACAGAGACAAGGATAAATGCTCAGCCATTGGGAAACGGTGTAAAAATGTAGCAAACAGAACCACTTTGCTAAGACTTGCGAATTGCAACAACCCTAGAAACGGAGAAACGTGTGTACAGTTGATGACAAGACTGACTACAATCTCAGAAACCCTCT
Organism: Labeo rohita; assembly: GCF_022985175.1. NCBI lineage: Eukaryota > Metazoa > Chordata > Actinopteri > Cypriniformes > Cyprinidae > Labeo > Labeo rohita. Next base: position 1,433,125 of record NW_026129217.1, read on the forward strand.
AGAACTCTTCACTGATGCAGCACCAAAAGATCACAGCAACATAAAATAAACAAGCTTTTGTGGAAATTTAGACATTTTCCAAAATGGGAGAAAAGTCATTATCATTCCAGAAAACAAGATTCAATATGTCATCAGTCTCAGCTGAAACAAACAACACGATGGTTGTCAGGATACATTGAAGAACTTGTATCCATATCGCGCATTAGTCCGCTCCAATGTAAATGCTGGAATTCTACATCACAGACACTCAAGAAGAACCCATGCTAGAACTGAAAACATGCCTTGACATGGATCTAATCTAGTTGGACCTCTTTGTGCAGAGTTTGAGCAAAACCATGACCTTGTGAACAAATTTGCTGATGCTTTCATAGAACCAGGACAGTTTCCAGACAGGTGTAAGATACATATTGACCACACAGCCATTCAAGTAGTTGTCTGCAATTCATCTCTGCACAAGATGACTAGATGTATGAGCGAATGTCTGGAGTAGCTACAATCATAGATGATGTCCTAATGTATGGTCATACCAAAGAAGAAGAACAAGAAAAATCTGTGCAATGCAAAGAAAAAGACAAAAAAGAAGCATTTGCCTGAGTCCCGAATAATGAGCAAAATGTACCTGATGAAAGAAAGATTTGCATACCTGAAGACACCTGTACCTGTGACTGACACGTTATTAAACCAGACTAGGAGAAAATTAATGGCATAAAAAAGTGGGTTCATTGAGCCAGAAAAGCTACATTTCACCAATTTGAAGTTTCAGGCAGTGATTTTTCAATTCCAATATACTGCACTTTGTATGTCTCTTATTTAATGGCCACTGATGAATCAGATCATCAGCTACTTAGAAAGCTGTCATAAAGAGAGACCTACAGAATATGAAGTGCAGTGATCATGTTCTCCTGTTGACATCATATATTCTAATATAGTAAAATCACAAAATAAAATTTACCAACAGACCAAAAACGATCAGATATTGCTCAGAAAATACAATTTACTTGAGATTAATTCTAATGAATTCAACACATCATTGAATATTATCAATATTTGTGCTGCAGTCCATAACTTTGTTTGTGTGTGTGTTCAAATGTCCAAATTTTCTGTACACTAGTATTACACATCCCATAGATCACGTGTGTCAAACTTAGGTCTCGGAGCACCACTGTCCGGCAGTTTAGCTCCATCCAACTCCAACACACCTACCAGGAAGTTTCTAGCACTCCTAAAGACTTTGTAGTCCAGTTCTTCTACAGTGCAGCTCAGTATTAAATGTTAGAATGAGACTGTCTAGTAAGACCGTGTAGCCTTTGCTTCCAGAATGCATCAATGACACTTTGGCACCAATGACCAATGCTTATCCTTCCTATCACAAATTTTGGTAGGTTGTAACCACTGCATACCATTAACACCCCTTACGACTTAACGTTTTGCTGTTACTCTGACCCAGTCATCTACTTATCACTATTTGGCCCTTGTCAAAATCACTCTGATCTTTTTGCTTGCTTGAATACATGTTGAAGTATACTCTCAGTAAACTAGTTTAAACGTTTTTATACTCCATATATACTTGTATGTTTTCTTTAGGTCTCTAAAGGGGTTGTGAATTGACAAAACCAAATTTTCCATGATCTTTTGACATATTAGAAGTCTTGGAAATATAACAACTTTTATTTAAACCAAGCTGCCAAAGTGATTTTGTGCTTGTCTTCATGATGTAACAGAGATAAATTTATCAGTGCAAGACTGCCTGCACACAAACAAATCCACACCTGCTGCTGCTTTATCATCACCTCTTTGTCCAGGGCACTGGCACATTAGCGAGGTGATAAGCATGGCTGGAGTGGGGCCCATCCAGCCTGGAAGTTTAATGCAAGACTAGCCCTTTTTGCTGTGAGCTGTGTCAGTTAGGTCCTATGAATTACTGACATGTTTCAAGAAGAATATGTTCAATTATAAATGATATACTGAATAGCTTAAGCAAACAGATGAATTGCACATAAATGATTTGAGCGCTATGGGACTATAATTTACTGTTCTTATTCCCTATATGTGACCTTGGACCACAAAACCAGTCTTATGTTGCATGGGTGTATTTGTAGCAATAGCTAAAATATATTGTATGGGTCAAAATAATTAGTATATTAAGTACAGACCATGTTCCATGAAGATATTTGGTAAATTTCCCACCGTAAATATATAAAAACTTTATTTTTGAGTAGTAATGTGCATTGCTAAGAACTTCATTTGGACAACTTTAAAAGCAATTTTCTCAGTATTTTGATTTTTTTTTTTTTTTTTTTTTTTTTTTTTGCACCATCAGATTCCAGATTTGCAATTAGTTGTATCTCAGCCAAATATTGTCCTTTTCTAACAAACCATACATCAGTGGAAAGTTTATTTATTCATCTTTCAGATGATGTGTAAATCTCAATTTTGAGAAATTTACACTTATGACTGGTTTTGCAGTCCAGGGTCACAAATGCTTACTTTTAAATCTGTAATAGTTACCCCTAAAAAGTCACAAGCCATGTGTTCAACAAAACACAAGACTGGACAACACAATATGACAATATGTGACAAGAGTGCACAGCTGCTGAAACAAGGTCAAAGGCCCTGTACTCAAACAAAACACACAACACAAGAGCACAGGAAACTGTGACAAAGAACCCCCACCATGCGCTCATGACAAAAGACAAAACATGGGGCGCGAGTATCCAGATTCTGACACTGAATTGAACCCAAGTCCCAAACACAACACACGAGATGGACTTCAAATTGTAATTATACATACCTCTGTATCTGCATTTTTGCTGAATCTGTGTTACGTAAATGCATGAAATTGCATTCAGTACTAATGAACTATTGACCCCCTCTCTTCTTTAACTCTAAAATAATATTCAGCCTTTATGTTTTGGCTGTAATGTGTTTGGAGTATGAATTGATTGCTTATTCTTAATCTTGGACATCATTATTGTGAGTCCTTTTCAGCAAATTTCAGGTGTGTTTGATTGGGTATGGTGCTAAATACTAGGCAGTTCTCTAGGACGCTCATTTTTCCATACCTGTTATAAACAACAAATCAATCAGTCACATTTGTCAGGTTGCTTTATGGGCAATAAATGTTTTTGTAAGATACCACGCATGAATAACTGAGAAATAAAAAGAATGTAATAATAAACTAAATATTATAAAAATGACAGAAGACTTCTGTAGTATTTGTCCATGTAAAAAGAAATGGTTATCTTCAAAAAGAAGTTTCCCAGGTGCACTTGAAGGGAGTATAAGAACTGACTGATTCATACAGCCATTAAAAATTACCTTGAAAGTTGCTTGAAGGGCCCCATTATTCTTTTTTGAATAAAACCTTTCATGCAGTGTGTAATATAGTTTTTTTTATGTATATGTTCTGCAAAGTTTTAAAGATTAAAGTACACAACTTATTCTGAACTGCCTCAAACAAGTCTTCAGAAAATGACCCTTCGCAAAAACCCGCCCTCCTTAGTTACCAACAGACAAGACAGAGCAGGTTACAAACAAAAGCATGAATGAACAATAGAACGTATTTTATTTAAACCACAGAAAGATGTCAATACACACAAAGTTTCAAGTTTCAGTCCACCAATGTAAATCTACTCTCCTGTCTAATTTGTGTGTCGGACAGAATGGTGGATTCAGCGTTCTGATTGGTCAGATCGCCTGTCAGTCAAGCTGTTTGCGAAGCTCCCTGCAAACAATGTCTACTTTGATATGCCTTCAAAAACATTAGTTTGTGGCTTGCGTTGTGATGCTGTTCAGATTTTCATTGTTTACAATCCCAAAAGTTGAGGATGTGAAGAGCCTGTGGTTAAAATCAATTTTTACAATGATACCACAGCAGTAGAATGTCAACCTTCCTATCATTTTACTAATGACTGCTTCACATGGATATCTCTCATTACTGCAAATTAATGCAGATTGTCTGTCGTATTTAGCTGGGACATTCTGTTGTAGTTCGTACACATTCACCTCAACAAATTATAAATATATACATTGGTTTGTTATTGGAAATACACTTGTTAATGCTGATGTAGAGGAATTACACATTTACTTCATAAAACATCTTTTAACAATCTAAGAAAATCCTTACTACTGAGAAACATTCCTGCTTAATTCACCCTTCGCAAACCGCTTTACTGACAGGCGATCTGACTAATCAGAACGCCAAATCCGCCATTCTGTTTGACCAATAAATCAGACAGGATTAACTTTTTAGTGTACTTTAAACTTGTTTGTTGGACATGGCAACAGTAACTAAAGAGGGCAGGTTTTTGCGACGGGTCAATTTGTCCTTCCAGTGGACCTTCCAACTAGTTTTTCCATTATCATCATTTCATCATATTCATTTATCATTTTTTCATTATCATTATCATTTAGTTATCCTCAAATCTGGTCAAAAAGATCCACTTTCCTGCAGAGTTTTATAAATTGATTCATGCATCGCCATTCTCTTGGGAATCAATTCTGAGCTTAAATTGTAACTGCAGATGGCGCTCTAATCTAGTTTTTATCTGCACACTCAAATGCTCATGAAGAAGACCGCTGAAGAGAACTTGTGCGTAACTTCACCTCGGCTCAGAATGTTTTTATGACGTAAGATTATTGTAAACGCAGCCCACTGTGAACACCCTTGTAATTCGCTTCAACCTTTTCAAATTGTATAAATGATTATTTTAGGTTCAAGTGCATGTAAGAATTTGGAAACAAGCGGAGCACGGCTGTTTCTAAAGCAATCAGTGCATTTGCTGTTCAAAACTAAGCTCAGAATCGATTTGAGAAAGAAAAATTGCGATGTGTTTGGAAATTCTCTAATCAATGCTGAATCATTTCTCGATTCGCATTTCACCATCCCTACTAACCAGCATTAGCGGTGTTTTTTTTGTTGTTTTTTTTCAATGGGGCTCCAGGGCAAGATTTGAGGAACCCGAACTACACCATCGTTATGTTACTTTAAAGTGTTTTCAATCACTGAGGATTGAGGAAGCCTTCGATGCTAAAAGTCAGATATAGCAATGGCCACTTTGTTTCCAACACACATTATAAATTGTAGACCAATCACAACAGACTGACCCATCTGACCAATCAGAGAAGAGTAGGCTCATGGAAAGGAAGGCTTTTTTTTAAATCTTAGAACAAATTGTTTCAGATTATTTGAGAATTGAGGTGATGTAAAATGTATATTATGAATTAAAGTTTTGTGTTGTTTTGTTCTTTGTATGTAAACCCATTGTTGGAGATCTCCAAAAAAAAAACCACTAATAATTCATTTCAAATGCATAATGGGATCAAAAAGCCTCAGAAAAAAGTTCATTTGCAGTCATTTGCAAATAATATTTGATATAATGCAATGACATCCACACTTGAAATGGGACTTAGGTGACCAATTACATTTTTGGACCACTATATGTGTGTGTTTAAAATGTAAATTGTATAAAGACTAAGATTGACTCATTCTCGTTTTCTTTCTTTCTCAGATGTCATTATTTCATGTCGCGTTCCTGCTGCTCACTGGGCTGGGAGTGAGTTTGTCTCAAGATGATAAGCCGACGGTCCCATTTGGCTGCAGATTTGGACCTCCAAGACCATACACTCTCTTATGTGACCTGGATGCTATATGGGGCGTGGTGGTGGAGGTCGTAGCAGCGGCTGGCGTGTTAGCTGCCATGTTACTGTTGATGGTGCTACTGTGTCGGCTGCACTCAGTGACCGAGGCACCAAAGCGAAGTGGCATCGGTCCAATTCTCTTACTGTTAATGGGCATTATTGGGCTGTTTGGGCTTAGCTTTGCATACCTTATCGAGCATAACGAGAGCATTTGTGTGGTGCGACGTGCCCTCTGGGGTTTGTTTTTCTCACTCTGCTTTGCCTGCATGTTAGCACAGGGCTTGAGGCTGCGTAGGCTGGCGCGCGAGTCTCGTAGCCCTGGTGGGTGCGCCCTTGTTGGACTAGCTCTAGGGTTATCAGCAGTACAAGGTATCATTGCTGCAGAGTGGCTTCTTTTAACAGTGCTGCGGGAGGGTAACCCGGCTTGCGAGTATCAGCCACTGGACTTTGCACTCGCTTGTGTTTATGTGGTAGCGCTCCTGCTGGCTTCCCTAGTAACTGCAGCATTAGCACTGTGTGGAAAGGCACGACAATGGCACTGCAATGTCGTGTGGCTTCTAGTCTCCTGCTTTCTGTCCATTCTCCTGTGGGTGGCTTGGGTTGGCTTCTACATCTATGGAAACAGTGTTCTTGGGAAGTCTCCGGACTGGGACGATCCAGCATTGGCTGTGGCGCTGGTAGCACAGGGTTGGTTGTTATTGCTGTGCCATGCTGTTCCTGAAGCCCATGCCTGTCTTCGATCACCACCTCAGCCTTCAGCTCCAGACTATTTTGACACATCTCAGAATTCATCACGCATGAGAGAGGCCAGCCTTGACGAGGACATCCCACTTTCACACAGGCAGTTTGTGGAGAACCAGGGATATGCGTTTGATGAAAATGCTGCAGGTACAGCTAGGCACAAAGATTAAGATCTCATTTAATATACATTAAACAGATCCTAACATCCATCCTCTATTGTTGTAGGGTTGAGAAGTGGTAGCCATCATAATGGCAACACAGGGACAAGACCCAGCGCACCCTTCAGAAGTAACGTCTACCAACCAACTGAGATGACCATGATACTAAATGGAGGAGCAGTGAGTACATAACTTTTATATTTTTATAAATAGACCAAGTAAACAAACCTGTAAAAATTTGACATGTTTGAGAAAAGTAATTGACCCACTCAAGCTTGAAACAAGCCGTGTCAAAACTGCATATTGAAGATTTCTTTTTTTGCTATCTATTGGGACAGTAGATCAAGGGTGTGTTTCCCAAAAGCAACTATGCTAGCGAGTTCCATCTTTACAAATACAGTTCAGTGGAACATGTGACCACAGTTAGCTAATGATGTTTTTGGGAAACGCATCCCAGAACTGAATATGTCATAAATTAGAGGTCTGTATATATGAGTCAGTTTTAAGTCTTTGGTCCTATAGAAGGGCTGGACAACTCTGGTCCTGGAGGGCCACTGTCATGCAGAGTTTAGCTCCATCTTTAACAGATATCTTGCAGATGTACGTGTGCTATCTGGGAGTATAACATGCCCTCTAGAGGTGAAAAAAAAAACTATCATTACCTTTATTTTTACAGTGATTTATACAATACAGATTGTGTCAAAGCAGCTCTACAATGAAGGGCCCTTTGCACCGGAGGAACCTTTTCATAGTTCCTAGAACTATTGGCAGAAGTACCTGCTTTTTGGCGTGTTTGCACCGCAGGAACTAGGAATGTATTTAGTTCTGTGAACTTTGTTTGGAGGAATTAAAGTAGCTCCTACTTTAGAGTAGGGTCAAAAAGAGTTTTGTTGGAACTACGGCTGCCCCCTAATAGACAACTAACCATTAGTTGACGAGAAGAAAAAAATGTTATTAGTCACTTAGTTGCAGAAAAAAAAAAATCCACTGAAAGTGGTGAAGTCAAACAGTCCGTGACGGACAGATGGTTAACAGCTGGTCTATGTGGTAATATAGTACATAGGGGCAGGACATCCAAATGCTCATCTATTGTTCATCAACCTCAAACATGGCTTTTCATCTGAAAGATGTACAGGTCCTTTTCAAAAAATTAGCATATTGTGATAAAGTTCATTATTTTCTGTAATGTACTGATAAACATTAGACTTTCATATATTTTAGATTCATTACACACAACTGAAGTAGTTTCAAGCCTTTTATTGTTTTAATATTGATGATTTTGGCATACAGCTCATGAAAACCCAAAATTCCTATCTCAAAAATTAGCATATTTCATCCGACCAATAAAAGAAAAGTGTTTTTAATACAAAAAAAAGTCAACCTTCAAATAATTATGTTCAGTTATGCACTCAATACTTGGTCGGGAATCCTTTTGCAGAAATGACTGCTTCAATGCGGCGTGGCATGGAGGCAATCAGCCTGTGGCACTGCTGAGGTGTTATGGAGGCCCAGGATGCTTCGATAGCGGCCTTAAGCTCATCCAGAGTGTTGGGTCTTGCGTCTCTCAACTTTCTCTTCACAATATCCCACAGATTCTCTATGGGGTTCAGGTCAGGAGAGTTGGCAGGCCAATTGAGCACAGTAATACCATGGTCAGTAAACCATTTACCAGTGGTTTTGGCACTGTGAGCAGGTGCCAGGTCGTGCTGAAAAATGAAATCTTCATCTCCATAAAGCTTCAGCAGATGGAAGCATGAAGTGCTCCAAAATCTCCTGATAGCTAGCTGCATTGACCGCAGCTGACATGGCACCCCAAACCATCACTGACTGTGGGTACTTGACACTGGACTTCAGGCATTTTGGCATTTCCCTCTCCCCAGTCTTCCTCCAGACTCTGGCACCTTGATTTCCGAATGACATGCAAAATTTGCTTTCATCCGAAAAAAGTACTTTGGACCACTGAGCAACAGTCCAGTGCTGCTTCTCTGTAGCCCAGGTCAGGCGCTTCTGCCGCTGTTTCTGGTTCAAAAGTGGCTTGACCTGGGGAATGCGGCACCTGTAGCCCATTTCCTGCACACGCCTGTACACGGTGGCTCTGGATGTTTCTACTCCAGACTCAGTCCACTGCTTCCGCAGGTTCCCCAAGGTCTGGAATCGGTCCTTCTCCACACTATTCCTCAGGGTCCGGTCACCTCTTCTCGTTGTGCAGCGTTTTCTGCCACACTTTTCCTTCCCACAGACTTCCCACTGAGGTGCCTTGATACAGCACTCTGGGAACAGCCTATTCGTTCAGAAATTTCTTTCTGTGTCTTACCCTTTTGCTTGAGGGTGTCAATGATGGCCTTCTGGACAGCAGTCAGGTCGGCAGTCTTACCCATGATTGCGGTTTTGAGTAATGAACCAGGCTGGGAGTTTTTAAAAGCCTCAGGAATCTTTTGCAGGTGTTTAGAGTTAATTAGTTGATTCAGATGATTAGGTTAATAGCTCGTTTAGAGAACCTTTTCATGATATGCTAATTTTTTGAGATAGGAATTTTGGGTTTTCATGAGCTGTATGCCAAAATCATCAATATTAAAACAATAAAAGGCTTGAAACTACTTCAGTTGTGTGTAATGAATCTAAAATATATGAAAGTCTAATGTTTATCAGTACATTACAAAAAATAATGAACTTTATCACAATATGCTAATTTTTTGAAAAGGACCTGTATGTGGTAGCAACTTTACATGGCCACTCAATCTAATGTTAAGCAAAAAATGTATGTTACTGAAGAGTCGGTGCAGAGTGTGGAAGTTGAAGATTAGCCCGTTTACTGCATGACAGATGGAGGCACCGGTGTGGTCACTTGCTCTTAAAATAATCCGTCATTTTTGGTCATACGGAAAAAAGTAATGCAACCTTCAAATCTGTAAAGACTCTACGTTTATATGTGTGCACTCACAATGGCAACAAAATGTTGCACTTTTGTAAAATAAAGCAAACAGGATGCACTTTCTGAACTTCAAAACTCCTATATCCTTGCCCTACAGAAATGAAAAATATATCTATAGAGAGTGAAAGGTCTACTTTCAAATGAACCAGTTCCAATTTTCGTGCTCTTTTAATCAAATAAAGAGTGCATTTACATTCCATCTCCGTTATCATGAAGCCTACGACACAAAAATGGCTCAGATCATGCCAACCTTCATTCACCGCTTGTTGACGTTTGTAAATGCTGCGAATAAAGACGTTGCTGTTGGCCACTCAGCATAGTTCCTGCTGCCAGTGCGAATGCAACCACAAAAACTGCTTGAGGGAGAAATTGCTTCTCTAGGAAACACTCTGCAGGCTAGTTCCTAGAATTACACGGTGCAGAGGACCCTATAGTTTGTCAATACCTGAAAAATGGACTGTTGTTCTCTTGTGTTAAAGTCAGTTGATTGTTGATTTAGTGATGTCATTGTCCAGTTCAGTTCTCTTCCAATAGTGTCTGTGCAATCAGCCACTGATGACCTTGTTCATTGATGAGAATGAACTGTTTGACACAAAAGATTAAATTATGAAAAATTGTGAATTATGAATCCTTTCAAGGTATATTTTATACATGCAAAGGTTGGAGCTTTGCATAAATCATTTTGGTAATTGTAAGAGGTGTTAAATCAGATTTATGATAAAAAGTTATTTTACTTAGTGATCTTGAGAATATCACATGAATATATAATAAAAAAAACTTTGCGGTTTTATTTATTTTTGTTAATGTATATACGCCCAATGATAGAATGTGCCATATACTGTACCTTTATTCAGTGCCATTTTACAATTAGACTTAAAAGTTTTGAGTTTTTGGTCATACCATTGATTTTGCCAGATTTTCCAATTCCAACATTTCTCACAAACATTTGGTTCTTAAATGATGAGTGATGTAATATGGAAGAGTGTAAATGTCTCTTTGGTGGAAGGAGGAAATTGTTTTCTTTGCCTTGACCCAACTATAAATAGAACAAAACCTGCCAACAATGCAGCACTACAGCCAAAGCCTTGTCAGAAGCTGAGCTAACATTTATCTAAACAAGAGCAATATTTCAGCTCAAAGAGAATGGGGCAATGTGCAAATGTGAGTGCAGAACCAGTTCAAAAGCCAAACCAGACATCACCAGCTACCACAAAGACGACGGCATTAAAGTCATTTTGAAAAACAAAAAACAAACTGGATTGTTCCTCTGAGAATAGGCTGGTTGTAGAAGTATGAATAGCACATAGTGTAAAGACTTGAAGTACACAATGAACGATCTTCAAGCAGAAGGAGCAGAAATGTGACTTGTGATGCAGCCTGGAATGATAAGTCACACAATGTTTATTCTCTTAAGCCAGATGAGAACTGGTCCCATTTCTAAACATTTTCCCCCCTCCGTATCTGTCAACTGATGGAGTTCCTTGCCACCTTTACATTTGACTTGATATATACAAGGCACTTGATATTCTTTATTGGAGAAGGTGTCCATTATTTTTCCCTGTTTGCAGTTATTTTATGAAGCCTCCGCTTTGAGACAGCTAGCATCTATTGTGCCATTTTTAAGTACATTGATCAGCTCTTCCTCTGTAAATAATGCCTTAAAGCCATTTCCTGGAGAGGAAGAGCTGATCAATGAATTTCCACACACTCTTTAGTCAAATCACTGTCACAGTGCCACGGAAAGTGTAAAACATCACAGTCTTCACAGACCAAGAAGCAGTGAAACATCTGCTGTTATTCAGCTATAACAGTGACAGGATCCTTTTGAAATCTTTATGAGGACACAGGATATTGTGAAGGTCAGGGCCAGACAGCAGTACATTACTGAGAGATACTCCATCAAACTGTGCACTATAGTCAGTTATAACTCTGATTTCCCTGTAGAAAAATCCAGCATATGCTGGTTAGGTATGTTTTGAATCAGGTCTGCTGGTTTGAGCTGGTTTAATCTGGTCCTTAGCTGGTCATGAGCTGGTTTAAGCTGGTTCTTAGCTTAGGACCAGCACGTAATCTGCTCGTGACCAGCTAAGGACCAGCGTAAAGGGATGGTTCACCCAAAATGAAAATTTGATGTTTATCTGCTTACCCCCAGGTAAAATACCAATACTAAAACACATGTCACAAGTCAGGTAGACCTATCAAGCTACAGACCTGGACAGTCAGACTTTCAGAAGAACAAAGATGAAAAACTGTGCTCCTTCAGTCGAGCAGCAACTCAAACCTCATGGGAAAGATTTGAGTAAAGGCTGGGTAGTACCATTGCCATACTATTCTCAGTTGCAATTGTGAGAAATGACTAGAGAAATTTTAGAGTTCATACAGAGAATTCTTAATAATAATGTCAAAAAAAAACATACACAGACAAACCCAAATTAAACCCTGTGGCTCGAGCAATCCACTGAGGTGTTAAAACACAAAACAATTGGTCTGTGCAAGAAACCTTTCGGTTACAAGCTTGACTCACTAACCATTAGGCCACGGCTGGTCCCGGAGCAAACTGAAAGAACAAAAAGTGGAAAAAAAGAGAAGAGTTCCAAATTCTGAAACAAGGAAAGTTGGGGGAATTTGGAAATGGCAAAAATAACAACAAGCTTACATCACACATGGAAGCAAGCCTTCTCTTCACGGCTTCTCCATCTGCATGTTCCAGATTGACAGGACCATTTGCACCAACACCAACTTCAGAACTTCCACTTCTGCTGTAAAGCTGCTAGTGGCAAGACGGTAGTGTCATTATTGAACTCCAGCCAGTTTAGTGTTGCTTCAGTTCAGGTCAAAAACTGTGTAAATTTCATTATGAAACAAGTTCAATTCAGCTGTAAGCAGCTCTACTGAAGACAGTAGTGTCATTATTCAGCTAAATTTAGTTCAAGATTTGTTCTCATCCAATAATGTTAGTGCCATAAAATCAAAAAGTGTCTTTTAAACCTCAACTGTGCAAGCCAAAGGCGTCACTTGATGGCAAGAAACCGGTCCCACTCTGGTGCAGTTCGAATGAAATATGAATGCAACATGGACCAAATACTTAAAAAAGAAACAAAAACAACATCTAATGACAAGATGCAATGCTATATTGTATGATTTGACGACGTGGAACGAGCTGTGTATCCAAAACAAAATGAGCAGAGGACAAAGGTAGAACAATGAGAAGGTGAAGTGCATTTTATATGCTCTTTGTGAGTTTTCAGGTGGTGAAAATAAAAACATGAACAGCCAACAATAAGCACGCTTAGTCCAGCAGACGTCATTCGGTGTATTCGAATTGGTAATTAATACCATACACCAGGGGTCACCAGAACCGGTCCTGGAGGGCCGGTGTCCTGCAGAGTTTACCTCCAACTTTCCTCAACACACCTGCCTGGAAGTTTCAAGTATACCTAGTAAGACCTTGATTAGCTGGTTCAGGTGTGTTTGATAAGAGTTGGAGCTAAACTCTGCAGGGACACCGGCCCTCCAGGACCGGATCTGGTGACCCCTGCCATACACCAATGATGTGCACAGCACTGCTTTAATTAGAACACACCTTTTCCTATTGTTTGGGGTGTTTAGTAAGTTCTGTCACGAAAAGGCATCACTCAACCCGACCAATCATGTTGTGAATGCATCACTATGCCTTTAGATTCAGTATCTTTATGTTCACAGTCAAAAATGCCAGTGTGAACACTAAGCAGACCAGGGTCAAATGTATAATTTTCTTTTTTGGTCCAGACTTAGCGAACCAAGAGAAACAAACTACAAGTGTAGACACACCCTAAGAGGTGTTTTTCCCACTTATGAAACACCACTTATCTTATGTAAATGTCTTGTCTGTAATCATGCCTGCTTCTAACTGGCTAATTTTGTTTCGTATTGCTACAGGTTCCATCCGCACCTCCAACATACACGGGAAGGCAGCTTTGGTAAAGGAGGAGTCTGGGAGAAGGGTGAATGGGAAAAGTGGTGTAAGCTCCTGCACTGTAAAAAAAATCTGTGAATGCGGACTGAATGCCGCCAATGCTCCAGTGACACTGAAAGGACTCGGATAATGGGGTGTATGTATGTGTGTGCGTGTGAGAGAGAGCAATTTGACAAGCATGATAGAAGGCTGTTAAATCTGGACAACTCTTTGCACCATCAATAGCTGTAGTGATTTTGAGTTAGTGTTCTGGTAAAAGTATTGATGCAGTTTTTCTCCATCAAAACCGCTTTCCATTCCAACAGTATTTTAATTTTATCATGATCTCAAATACACCTAAGTATTTATCTTGCTCTGGCTTCAGGTTCACCCTGAAGTCATATCGGGCTCTGTATGTTACATGAAGAAGTGACAGATCTGTCTGTACTGCAGTTGTGATTGTGCAGTAAAACTTGGACATTTTATCATTCTGTGATAACTGGACACAGTACTTCGGTTTCTCTGGTCAAACTATTTTTATTTCGTGAGTTGTCTGTGTATGAATGACTGGCGTGCAACTGTAGTGCCAAGCCCTACGCAACATGCTGTGACAAATCTTTAGCATTCTTCTATGGACTCTTTAGCTTAAATCTCACTCGATTCTAAGCGACACCTCGTTGCAAATGGGCTGTATTTTTATACATCAAATTATTCTTGCGTTTCGCCACTGGAGCTGCGAAATATTTAATCAGTTTTGAGCTCTGCTCTAACAGTTATACAATTAACCTTCAAATACCTACTACTACTGGACAGATCCCAGTGGAAATAACTACGATGACAAAGCAAAGCAGGAAGGAGAGGACAAGGGGTGGAGTGTTAATGTAATTCAGATTAGGCTTGCCAGTCTGAATCATCATTGTAAAACTGCAACTCTAAATGGCCATATACACACTGCAAAGTTTTAGGGGTGAAAACTCCTAATGTGGGAAGCTACCCACACAAGTTAGAGTGCTTGATGACTATATCACTGTTAATAGGTTGATTTTTGGTTTGTTAATATGTTTTCGTGAGTGTGTCTTAACTTTTTTTTTAGCCTAAATAACATTAGAGCCCAAGTAGGCTACATATTATTTAGTCAATGTAGTTCAGAGATTTCAAGCCCCCAAAACAAAATAACAGTAATCCAGAAATGTGATTTAAATAATTAGAGTTGTATGGATTACTTCGAAATGTTTAAATTCACATAGATTTTTATTTTATTTACAAAAAGAGATGAAATATATTTTGTGTGTTTCAAAGAAGCTGAGTATGGGGATGACAAAATTTTCATTTTTGGGTGAACTGTCCCTTTAGGCACTGAAAAAAAGTGACGACTGCAGTATGTACATGGCCACAGTATCAGAGATCAGAGAACTGTGGTAAGAGCATCTGGTCAGTTCATTTTTCAGATGGGTCTCTTTCTTGATGTTTTTTCCTACGAGAGTGACAATGTGCTTAACCAGCTGTGTTCGGAAAGTGTTTTTGTCATTGATGTTTGCTCCTTCTACTGTGCTGTAACCTTCCAAAAGGGACAGTGAGTTGTAGAGAATAACTATGATTTCCTTTTATAGTTATGCATGCAGAGTCCTAAACCACTAAACCAATCACAAGAACGAATATATATATTACAGTTCAGTATTAGGTTGTTTTCACAAAACCAAGTGTGAACACTTGTTTGATTGCTTGGTCCAATTCAGAGTTCGATTCCACCCTCCTCCCCTTGTTATACAAGGTGCAAAAGGCAAATAATGTGCTGTACACTCAGTATACTCTGAGAATGCAAAGATGTAAATTACACGTCATCAATGGCAGATTATTTCCATAAAAGATGGATTTCTGGAGCCGGTGTGAACCGTAACCCAGAACCCAATTTGTGGTTCACTGTTGCACACCTGAGTTTCCTGAGACTTTACTGATCACTGTAGACGAGTATAGATTTGGTGTTGAGGTTAAAAGGTCTTTTTGCTTAGTTTTGGTTTCATTGTAGAGAGTAGTTCATCTTAACATGGTATCAAGCCTAAACTCTCAATAACCAGCCACAGCGTGACCAGGACTGGGCGAGAGAGCTAATAGTTATATGAACCTTTTTCTATATTTATTAATATTTCATTTTTTCTTTAAGCATAAGTGCATTTAACCCAAAGAACAAAGGCCTAAAATATACTAACAGTAAAACAGCCAATTAGCACTTTAATATGTGAGTTTCAAAGCAATAAGAGGTTAAGGAGGAGAACTGTGATATTAATTGTTAAAGGGGTCATGACATACTTGAGCATATCTGTCTCTGTCCATTTGAATGGATTTCGATGCTCCTCCTTGTAGGCTCATTATGATGCATATAGATTTGCAATTGCAGAATTGAATAATGGCAACCAATCGAATATAGCTATCAGCAGTGTCCAATCCTGCTCCTGGAGAGCCACTGTCCTGCAGAGTCAACGCCAACTTGGCCCAGCACACCTACGTGGATGTTTCTAATGATCCTGAAGACCTCAATTAGCTGGTTCAGGTGTTTAATTGGGGTTGGAGTTGACCTCTGCAGGACTGTGGCCCTCCAGGAGTTGGACAACCAATTATATTTTATATACTGCTGTACAGTATATAAAAAAAACTAATGAATCAGCTCTATAAAAACAAAATAAGTACTGCAGCCTGCATACACGCCTGTCTAGATTCATCTAGATGCATTTGAAACAGCAGTTTTTTGCTCTGGGTTCAAAATTTCTCATCCGATTAATAAAATCATCTCACTGTGCATAAGGAGATTGTAATAAATTCTCACTGAGATGATACCGAGACCAGAACTACAAAGTTCTCGGGCTGTTACTCTGGCACCTCACCACTTACTGGTGTGTCCAGTTTACACTCAAAATTGCCATTGGATGATCCGTAAAGGTGATCCAATGCTAACACATTGAAAATGAGTCAGTTTTGCAACTTTGTTTCATTTATACTTGCATATTGCACCAAAACATTGCTGGTCCAGAAGAAAGGGGCTGGGTTACCATGACCAGCAGGACGAAAGCTGGGTGTTCTGCATGGCACTGATGCATCTCATGCTAGTTAGGTGTTTGTGTTTGGCCCTGCCACGCTAGCGTTGCTGGGAAAGATGAGACTTATTCACTGATGTGAGTTCTGGCTCTGTGGTGTCTCTCTAGCTTGTGGAAAGACAAACCAGTTTTTAAAAGGCGCACCAGCTCCGAACCGTCACTGCACTGGCTCTGAACTAGCGCCCAGTTCACGCTGGTGGAAAAGGGCTATGTGTGGACAGTCAGTTATTCAAATCAGATTCCATCTGGATATGCACAAAATTTAATTTGGGCTGACTGTACTATAAAGGCTTCAACATTGCAAATATCAAAATTCAGTAAGTTGTCATGACCCCTTTACTGTGATCTACCAGTCCCTTATTAACCTAATTTACAGTCAAACATCTTGATAGCAAATGCTGCAAATAGTCAAACTGGGATAGTTGGAATGTGCCTCCATAAACAGCAGGATCCAATCAAACAGGTGTCATGTCATCTCATCCCCAGTATCTATCATCAATTTACAGAGGTTCTGAAGGACATAGCATTAGATTTCTACCTTGCTTAAACGTCCATGTGAGCATACACACTGCGTTTTTGCATTTGATGTGTCAAAGTGCAGTTCGTAACACAATGCAAGTACTTTACATGTTGCATTCTCAGAACTGTCGCAAGGGGTGCTATAGCACACACTAGCATGAACTTCCTCCGTCAATGGTTACTTTTTTTTCTTTTAGATCAACTACTGTCATGGTGGAGCAGTAAGTTAGTTAAACTGTTAAAAGTTACCTTCCTGAACACTAACATGTATGGTTTTATGGCACAGACAGTATTTGAAGGTAACTATTATCCTAGAGTACAATGAGAAGCTCACTTGTAATGTATTGATGACACATTTGTATCTACGTTTGCCTAAGGCTAGTTCTCGCCTCAATCCTGAGATGCAGGATCCCACTACACAGGCATTAAAAGATTTCACTAAAGGTTCTGTGTGAAGGGAAAAGGGTCCTGTTGTGTATTAGAGCCTTTATATTAATATATTGTTTGTTGTTTATGTTGTTTGGTCAGCTCCTGTATGTGTGTGTATATAATATGCGCACAAAACGCGTTTGTCAGGGTTAACATGACCGTCATAAAATAACCTGTGTACTGTATTTCCACATGACTGAAAATGAGTAAGGCAATGTCAGTGTGATTATAATGATACTGAAGTTTGGTTGGTTATGTATGTTCATACAGTTAGAAAAACAATAGTGAGATACGCACATAATGTCTGTTTCCTGAAATCTTCCATACTACTGAATTTCCCTTGTTTCTGTGTTCTTCACATCTCTCACCTCTTGGTTGTTTTGCCCTCTGTATCATCAGGAGCTGTGCAGTGATGCAGCATGTCTATGTTTAGAACGATTTCCCCGAAAAACAATATATATGGAATAAAACAATTCAACAACCAGTGAAAGTGTTTGCCCTTTTTGTATTCAGACGAATGTAATAAATCAACTGTTAATTTTGTGAAAATAAAGTAGACCGGACTCCTACAACTTTTAACTAATGAACTACGATGATTATAAGACATTCATATTTTGGCATTTCATTCAATGTTGATCAATCAATGAGATCAATGTTGCATCTCTGGAAAACAGCAATATGAAAGTGTATTATGTTGAATATCAGCTTCTATTGTTTATGTCTGTTATTCTATTATTTGTGGGGATTTGTGGATACAATAATGTTTTGAAAAAGATCAAATTTGACTCTTGGGTTGAGATCCCAAACCTCCTTCGTGTGGTGGCTCGTGAAGAATACATTTCAAGAGACCCATTCTCTTGTATTAATATTAACTCAAATATTGTATATTTATTTATTTATTTATTGTGTACCATAGAAGCAAGTTATACATGTTGGACAAGAGGGTGATTAAATGAGAGAATTCTTAGCTTTGGGTAGAGAATTAGATTATCTATCTATCTATCTATCCATATATATATTATGAATTCAAAATAACTGCAAAGATCCATTTACATTTTTATGTGAAATGTTATAAAACATTAAATAATAAAAACTATAAAATAGTATACAAGATGAAATTGTATTTATACTCTTCTAATTGAACAATTTATATATAATTTATATATCTAAATCACATTTATTATTTCACCCATTCACTACACAGGGTCCACATAATGCCAATTTCTCCAAATCTGTTGCAATGAAAAAACAATCTCATCTACATCTTGAATAGCTTGAGGGCAAGTAAATTATCAGAAAATTTGCATTTATTCCTTTGATAATAAAAAGAGCAGTGCTTCACAAACCTGTCCTATAGGTCCCCCCCAGCACTGCACATTTTGTATGTCTCCCCCCATCAAACACACCTGATTCAGCTCATCAGCTCATTAGTAAAGAATCCAAGACCTGATATGGGTATAACTGATCAGGGAGACATACATAATGTGCTGTGTTGGGGGTCCTTAGGACAGGTTTGAATAACACTGAAATAGAGGTACAGCAGTGAATTCTTCATTCCGAAGTTGCGTTGTTAAAATGATGTGGAGTGGTGGTGCGCTGGGAAGAGAAGCTTGGCGTGAGCAGCTCTTTTCTCTCGGAGGTGCTCTGAGGAGTATACAGAATTCTGCTCTGAGGTGTAGGAGGAACCACCTCAATGGACACACCAGCCTCCACATGCTGGTCAGCACTGTCAACAAGTTCAACCAACTCCGACCAAACTGGAGAAACAAACAAACAATAGTTCATAATTCAGTACAGGGACTACAACTGCACAATCACAAATAAGATTTGAGCAAATAACATACTGTTATTCGACTAGAAAAATCTTCAGTCAGGAACACAGGCCTAGTTTTAATCCTTTTCTTTCATATCTCTTCCAGGCACATTTACATCTGCTGCTGGTGGGGACACTAAATGCTGTGCAAACCAGTCTTGACAGTTGCAGTAGCATTGTCTCATATTGTTTCCACCAGCGCAGCACATATTTTCTGTCACTTCAACTGATGGATGTCTAAAATACAAAAAGATGGAGGAGCCAAAAACAGGCCAAATGCCCTTCCAGCGTGTGACATTACAATTGGCCTGAAGCCTAGCCCTAGGGGCAAAAATAAGTCAGGCCTTGTTGGGCTGAGGCTGAAATGCAAGGCTGTACAGACAAGGTGGGTTCTCTCTCCAGCTCATTCAGGCAGGCATTCCAATGCATTCAGGGCTTCTTTGGTGACCATGTTCTCCCTTGCATATACACCGACCAAAATTATAAATGCAACACTTTTGTTTTTGCCCCCATTTTTCATGAGCTGAACTCAACTGGTCCGAAAACCAGTCAGTATCTGGTGTGACCACCATTTGCCTCATGCAGTGCAACACATCTCCTTCACATAGAGTTGACCAGGTTGTTGATTGTGGCCTGTGGAATGTTGGTCCACTCCTCTTCAATGGCTGTGCGAAGTTGCTGGATATTGGCAGGAACTGGAACACGCTGTCGTATATGCCAATCCAGAGCATCCAAACATGCTCAATGGGTGACATGTCTGGTGAGTATGCTGGCCATGCAAGAACTGGGATGTTTTCAGCTTCCAGGAATTGTGTACAGATCCTTGCAACATGTGGCCGTGCATTATCATGCTGCAACATGAGGTGATGGTCGTGGATGAATGGCACAACAATGGGCTTTAGGATCTTGTCACGGCATCTCTGTGCATGCAAATTGACATCAATAAAATGCACCTGTGTTCATTGTCCATAACATACACCTGCCCATACTATAACCCCACTGCCACCATGGGCCACTCGATCCACAATGTTGACATCAGCAAACTGCTCACCCACACAAAGCCATACATGCTGTCTGCCATCTGCCCTGTACAGTGAAAACCTCTCCAAAGTGCCAGACGCCATCGAATATAAGCATTTTTCCACTCAACTGCAGTCAGGACAAGACCCCCTATGAGGATGATGAGCATGCAGATGAGCTTCCCTGAGACTGTTTCTGACAGTTTGTGCAGAAATTCATTGGTTATTCAAACCGACTGTTGCAGCAGCTGTCCAGGTGGCTGGTCTCAGATGATCTTGGAGGTGAAGATGCTGGATGTGGAGCAGGTGGATTCAATTCAGCTCTGGTGGATATTCCTGCAGTCAGCATGCCAATTGCACGGTCCCTCATTTTAATCAGTGGCCAGTTTTTACTGGCATTGCTTTTTGGTGTACCTGCCTTCCTTTTCAGTGGGATGCAGTTTTCTCAGAAGCATCTTAACCTTGCTGCAGACCAGGGGCCAGTTGCACCAGCTGGACGTACACCCAGTTGTAAGATTAGGATGGATGTAAAACACGCTATAAGTCATGCATAGAATTTATACCCGTTGCACCATCTCAGCGTAGTGCTACGACTGAGACTCAATTTTATGCCCAGTCAAAGGTAGGTGTAAAGTGAAAAGTCATGATTTGCACAGATAATATTAGTTTTTAATCAGTTATTACAGATGCCAACTGTAACATTTATGGTCTTTTCAGGCAGGATAATGTGGCCTATAAACAATTAATATTATAGGGGAGGGGTCAAGCAACACAAGCAAGCAACAAGCAAACTTTGTGCAAGAGTTATGAAAGTGAAAGTAAAAAACCCAATACTAAAAGTAGGCTAAAATTCACAATTGTCACATAAAGTCACATTTACCTCAGGAAAGACATTCACTGTACATAAACTCCCTAGTAAGCTTGAAAAAATAACTCTAGAGAGAAGCATTGTATTAAATTCATTTTATTTTACTTAACCTATTGTCTTTATTCTTAGTGTTGCTCTGAAGAAATCTGTCATGTGAAAACTTGGACTTCTTAGGAAATATTTACTCAATGAAATTATTTTGCGGTGACTTTACTTGTTATGATGTCTTCAGCAATTTAGTACTATGTTAGTAGTGTAGCCATTGCAGTGTGGATGTCGTCTCAGCTGTCACTGCAGGAGAATGTGTCAACAACTACGCTTGATCATAGTTTTAGCTGGTGCAACAGGTGTAAAACGTTACCGTAAAGTTGGATGTTCCAAAGCCCAGCGTAGGGTTTAAACCCCTGTTTTTTTATGTCTAGCTGGTGCAATCGGCCCCAGAGATTAATCTGAATCACAGTCAGTACTGGTATAGCTGAACTTGAGTTTGACACTCGGCTGCATTAGGTATCTGGTAAGAATCAGGTCTAGCTGGTGCAGGTGCCTGGGTACCTTGGGTGTCTCTAGGAAACTTTATGCTGTTTTATGCTGAAGAAGGTGTTGGTGATGCCCAGACCTTAGCAGAACCCAAATAGGCATTTCCCATTTTCGCTCATCCTGCCAACACCAAACTTTCCCAAGCAAGTTGGCTAGTAACTGTGGTCAGTGCCCACTCTAGCATTAAAGTCACCAAGGATAAGCAGTGGTATGTATGCAAACCTTATTCCCTGCAGCAAGCAACGAAGATGTTACATTAACATACTGATGTATGGGGTCTCACTTGGAAGTCCCAATCACCTCTGAGTAGTAAAAAACAGGCCAATTAACATGTGCAAATGCCTATCCACTCCCTCTGTACAAGGGATAAGATGACAAACAGACTGAAGGCCAATCTGTGGCAGTTTGCTGGGCAAGGTCCTTGACAGTGTCACCAAAAAGGCCAGCCTGCAAGATAGGGGCGTCAAAAAAACCAAACTCTGTCTACATTCTGCATCTCAGCAAGGTTGAGCCAGAGATGGCCATCAGCTCAGCTGAGCAACATCTACAATGACAGCAGCAACCACTCAGTTCTGAAACAAAAATCTGAATGATTGGATGCGTGCCACCTCCTTATGTAACATTTTGTATGGAGGAGTTGTTAGGCATTCAAATTCCACTTATTTACTTCACACGTTCACTGACGTCCCCAATCTATTCACGTAATACCGAACATGATTCACTGAAAAGGAACTTGTCCTTTGCTTTTGCAGGCACTGATAATGCTGACTAATCCTGCTGTAGTTGGAGCAATATTGAAAGGACTCACTCAGATCCCAGATTTGGAGGAACAATGCTTCCCAGCAGGTTGTTCCTGATTGCAAAGCCTACACCATGTTCTCTTGGATCTATTCGTTCACCAAGTTTTCTCCCTCAAACCCACACACCTAGTAGGCTTAGAGTACTGTGGTAAGGTAGCAACCAACCGGCTGGGGGCTGCCCAGCTTGAGACGGGAATTGGTTACTCAATGGGATGTTTCCAATCCACTGTCAAAACCATTCCCTGGCGTCTCGCTCTACGCCAGTCAAGCAGTAGACTTATAACCAGTAGACTCTTGCTTTTGGTTATATTCCATTGCTGACATAGCAAAGTGACTTCTCCGATCTGTGAAGCCAAGATCTGTTGCTCATGCAGCAGGCCCCTACTCACCATGTCATCAAGAGGTCCAAGGCAAAGAGCCTCAGCTTGGTTTGGGACTTGCCAGAGCTAAGCTGTAAACATCCCTGAACTGCCTTTGATACTCCAATTATGGATTTTTCCTCAGGGTTGACTCCTGAAGCCTTTATCATAACTAGATATAACCACAAGGCAGTGGACTTTTGGAATCACAGTTTTCCTTCTTTGGAAAGCTACCTTTCAAGGTTAACAAGCCCCATTTGCCAGATAAAAATCTGGCTTTGAGCCACCAGTTGCCCCTTCTCTTAGTGAAAACGGTTCCACTGGGTTTAACAGTTGAACCACACACGAAGGCTAGGAGCTGGACTTAGTCGTCAGAGGCTAACTGAGACACGCCTGTGAGGAGCTTATGCCCACTACCACCTCCTTGCATTAACAACCCTTAGAACTCTCTCCCTCTCTCTACATATTTAATATAGAAGTAATTACATGTATTTTGTGATGGTTAACTAGACAAAAACTTGTTTAACATTAACTATTTATCCTTTTAAATTTTCACTGACTTGCAATTCTTTTCATTTATGTGTTAATGAATGTACTCGACTTTTCCTTTTACTTACAAGTCCCTTTTACATCGGTTTAGATGATATTTAGTTTTTCACAATAAGCTGTGAAAAAGAACTCAATTCAGTGCTCATGTGCGATTTTTGTCAAAATGCCCATCATGTGTAGTATTCACATTACAGTTCAGAGGATCTGGATGTGTGGCTGTATACTGGATCTGTCCATTCATTCTTCAAGTGACAGCCTCCTAATTTTAATACACTTATGTCTGTTTAATTCATGTTGTTACCACGGCGGTCTCTGTGGCTCCCTCTAGTCGCCGTCAGCGGGAGCCATCCCCGGACTACTAACTACATTTCCCATCAGCCCGTGCCTGGGACCCGTTCTTCCGGTTCCAGGTCGCTCGGAGCACTTCCTCCGGCGGCCATTTATAGACCCGTTTCTCGGGCGTTTCCCCGCGAAGTTTTGGCTAGAGTTTCTAACAATCCTGAGCGTTTTTCCTTTACCTTATTGTCTTCCCGTTGCCGATCGGACTGTTTATTCTCTTACGATTCTTGCTGCCTGCCCATTGACCCTCTGCCTGGATTATCGTTTTTGTACTGGATTATCTGCTCTGTTCCCGATTGTTGGTGATTGACCTCTGCCTGTTTGACTTCGCCTGTAATAAAGTTATGTCGCACATGGATCCCCCGCCTACGTCTGATTCTATGACCGGCTTACAGAAAACTTCGCCGTCAACGGATCCAGCGACCGCTTCCGCCACGGATGCATCATCAGCTGAAGCAGCCACCGTACAACAACTCACTACGGAGTTATCCGCACAGGCATCAAAGCTCCTCGCTCATGAACAACAGCTGGATCGCCTCACGGATCTCACTGCTCAGCTGGTAAGAGCTCTGCAGAGCTTTCAGTCAGCGGCGCCGCCCGCTTCTCCCCCTCCGAGTGCCCAGCCCGTCACATCAGGACCACGCTTAGCTTTTCCTGAGAAGTTTGATGGTACTGCAACCAAGTGTAAAGGCTTTCTCCTGCAATGTTCGCTGTTCGTCAATCAACAGCCGCATCTGTACCCCACCGACGAGTGTAAGATCTCCTTCGTCACGTCACTTCTCTCTGGACGGGCTCTGGAGTGGCCACAGCGGTCTGGAGCCTGGATCGCCCCACTTTCCCCTCCTTCGCTGTCTTCCTGCAGGAGTTTAAGAAGGTCTTCCTACCATGCACGGAGAGTGGAGATGCTGGGGAACAAATCATGGCATTGAGACAGGGCAGGAGGACCGCCGCCGACTACGCGCTGAGCTTTCGGACCTTAGCCGCCCAGAGTGGATGGAACGACGGCCCCTTGAAACTCCATTACCGCAAGGGTCTCCACCCCGACCTGCCAGCCGTTAATTCCTGGTTCCAGCGCAGCGAGGAGACCTGGGACCGTGCTCACGTCCACCTCCAGGGCGCCATCCGCCGCTATCAAGAACAAGCCGACCGCAGGCGTCGCCCCAGTCCCGCCTACGAACCCGGCCAGTGGGTCTGGCTGTCGACCTGGGATCTCCGCCTTCGTCTCCCTTGCAAGAAGCTCAGTCCCAGGTACGTGGGTCCCTTTAAGATCATAAAGCAAATCACTCCTGTATCATACCGTCTTGAATTGCCTGCCGAATACCGAATCTCACCCACCTTTCATGTCTCCCTGTTTAAGCCCGCTGACGATCCGGCCGGAGTGGAGAACCTAGAGGGGACCGCCTCCCAGGGACCCGCCCCCATAGTCGTCGACGGCGAGGAGGTTTACCGGGTGAACACCATCCTGGACTCCCGACGCCGGAGAGGTCAGCTACAGTATTTGGTCGATTGGGAGGGCTTCGGCCCCGAGGAGAGATCATGGGTCGCCTCCGGGGACATCCTAGACCCCTCTCTTACCACGGACTTTCACACTCAACACCCAGATCGACCAGCCCCACGAGGAAGGGGCAGACCCCGGCGTCGGGTGCCTCCTCGCGCCAGGAGTCGCTCGCAGGGGGAGGGCTCTGTTACCACGGCGGTCTCTGTGGCTCCCTCTAGTCGCCGTCAGCGGGAGCCATCCCCGGACTACTAACTACATTTCCCATCAGCCCGTGCCTGGGACCCGTTCTTCCGGTTCCGGGTCGCTCGGAGCACTTCCTCCGGCGGCCATTTATAGACCCGTTTCGCGGGCGTTTCCCCGCGAAGTTTTGGCTAGAGTTTCTAACAATCCTGAGCGTTTTTCCTTTACCTTATTGTCTTCCCGTTGCCGATCGGACTGTTTATTCTCTTACGATTCTTGCTGCCTGCCCATTGACCCTCTGCCTGGATTATCGTTTTTGTACTGGATTATCTGCTCTGTTCCCGATTGTTGGTGATTGACCTCTGCCTGTTTGACTTCGCCTGTAATAAAGTTATGTCGCACATGGATCCCCCACCTACGTCTGATTCTATGACCGGCTTACACATGTTAATCAAACAAAAGAAAAAGACATAACTTGCGTCTCCTGACTGAATATCTAAAAATGCAGATTAAAAAAAAAAGCTTAAAAGAGGTAATTTACTTCCTAAATGCAAAATTCTGTAAAAGAGCAGCATGGCAGATTGAGTCTTTTTAAAAGATGCCTTTCTACTTTTTTTGCCAACTTGCTGCTGCTGCCTCCAGAATGGATTTTTTTTTACACGCTAAATACTTGTCAGACGCAGTGTCCCATTCAACTTTTCAGTTACATTTGTAACTTAGAAAATCACCTTAATTTCATGAAGATATTTAAATTAAACTTTAAATATTTAACTTGACAAATTTAGTTATTTGAATTTATAAAGGCACAATATGTATGTTTTTTGCTGCTATAAGGTGCATAATCAAAACAAAGAAGCAAATGATTCCACACTCATGATTGAGTGTGGAATCATGGGAGTTGTTGTCTTAATCCCTGGGAAAGAAATGGGAAGAAATCTTGTCCATGGATGAGCTAATGTATCAAAGACTTATTAAGGTCACTGTGGTTTGAAGCAGGGTGGGGCTGAAAGTCGTGGAAGCGAAACGAAGACGTTGGAGCGATTGCTAATTAAGGATGAGCAAGATAATTGGCTAGAAAGCAGCTGAGCTTTTATTATGCCACAGTCGAGCGCTTCTGCTGCTTCCGGTCATGCGTATGTGAGGTAAAACAGCGCTGTTTTATCATACTAGATACATTTGGGTGTGTTGAAAGTTCTGTTATAATACTAATCTGTCCATTTGTCACCTGTCTAATATAACATATCAAAGTTTCTTCCATGTTTTCTACAAAACAAAATCAAGGGTGTATGATGTCATTGGCAGGTGACACGGTCTGTTAAACTAGTTTATTTCTCTGGAACATTCTTGGAAACATTTGGGATAATGTAAGTACACAAGGCAGCAAAATACATTATAACACTTTGGTTTTTGCATATTTTAATCAAATAATCTTATATATTATGCCTAATATTCTGAGTAAAGACTTTGAAGTAACTCAAAGTTGAATAAACACTATTTATGTAAGTTAAATTTTAAGTTATATTGTGAACTTTTTAATAGTGTAGTGTATTGTGAGTATATGATTGTAACAGCACAAAATTTGCTCAAGTCAATTTTAGTTTTTTTATTATTAAAATATTTTTATTTCAGTCTTTGTGAGATATGTAGCAATTTTTGTATTATCAGCCCAAATTCCTAAGCATACTCGTCTCAAATGTGTGTGTGTGTGTGTGTTTGAACAATGTATTTTGTTGTGGACGTGTTTTCAGAGAGAGCTTGTGTTTTGACCTCTGTTCTCCTGACGTGCCCAGAAATCCTGAACTGTTTTGTTGATGTCACAGTTCTCTTCCCGCAGCTCTCTCTGCCACTGCCTCAGCTCTTGCACATCTGGATGTACACGCACCTGAAATAAATAAATATGTTGACATAAATTAGCATTTAGTAATATTACTACTCTAAAGGCCTGTTCACACCAAGAACTATAATGATAACTATAACTACTATGATAAATATGTTTGCATCCACACCAGTGAACGATAACTGTTTATTCTAAGCTCACACGGTGCCTTTTTTTTTTTTTTAATAATGATGGTGGTAAGTTGCTGCTTACATTTCACACAGAAAGGAGAAACAGATGCTTTGGGTAAACTAGATCCTTCAAAGATGAGAGAAGTTGGGAGAATCAATTTCAGTTTTTGTTGCACTTACACAACTTTAACCAGCAGATGTCCTCAGCATGCTATGTTTCAAGCTCATCTAAACAGTGAATGTAGCTGGTGCAATCTATCTGATCAAACAGTGAATTTAGCATAACAGTCATAACATGTAGTTCCTTTAAAGGAGGCAAGACAATGTTGTCAAAACTAGAGCTAGATTCCCGAGTTCATTTTATGTTAATTTAATTTTTTTACTCTGTGATGTGCAGAGCATTTCTACAGTCATCTGCTATTTTAAGTGTGCAAGCCCTTTAAATTTGAATGAAGTCTGTCAGTGTTTCATCGTTCATCAGCTGTTAAAAATCATTCTGAAAGTGAACTCAATGACATCGTTCCTCTATATCATTACAGTTACAGTCATACTGTAAATACTGCTATTCAACTATAAAGTTCTATTTAAATGATTTTTAGAACTTTATAGTTGAAATGATCATTATCGTTTTTGGGGCGAACAGGCCTTAAAGCTTCTAAAAATATGTATCTTTACAATGACATCAAACAAACGATATTATAAAATGGATCGCGCAACTGAAACACAAGACCAAAACTAAAGTATAGTTATTATGTGAAACAAGTAGCTACCATGTATATCAATCCACAGCACCCATATTTGCCTTACTTTAGGGGACTGTATTTTTAGTAGAAGGATGACACTTCAATAAATTTGATCATGAATTAATTAATTTCCCCAAAAATGAAAATTCAGTCATTAATTACTCACCCTCATGTCATTCCAAACCCGTGAGACCTCTGTTCATCTTCAGAACACAAATTAAGATAAGATAAATTAGGATTAGCGATGGGGTCACACAAAGGAGAAGAATTTTTAAAAAAAGTTGGTATTTTTGCACACAAAAAGTAATCTCGTAGCTTCATAAAATTATGATTGATCTCACATGGACTATTTTAACAATGTCTTTACAACCTTTCTGGACCTTGAACATGGTGTGACCCTTGCTGTTTATGGAGGGTCTGAAAGCTCTCGGATTTCATCAAAAATATCTTAATTTGTGTTCTGAAGATGAACGAAGGTCTCACGGGTTTGGAATGACATGATGGCAAGTAATGGAAATAGCACGGTGAAGTTCACAGCAGTTATGCTCATAGACCATTGGTTCCTTTGTCTGAAACACCCATTTCAGGTCTTGGAGTCTCTACGAACAAGCTGATGACCCGAATCAGGTGTTTGATTAAGGAAACATGCAAAATGTGACCATAGACCACAAAACCAGTCATAAAGGTCTTTTTTTTTAAAATTGAGATTTATACATCATCCAAAAGCTGAATAAATAAGCCATTGATTTATATTTTGTTAGGATATGACAATATTTGTTCAAGATACAACTATTTGAAAAACTGGAATCTAAGGGTACAAAAAAATCTAAATACTGAGAATATCAACTTTAAAGTTGTCCAAATGAAGTTTTTAGCAATGCATATTACTAATCAAAAATTTTTTTGTTATAATTATGGTAGGAAATTTACATAATATCTTCATGGAACATGATCTTCATATCCTAATGATTTTCAGCATAAAAGAAAAATCAATGATTTTGTATTGACAATGGCAATGTATTTTTAGCTATTGCTACAAATATACCCATGCTACTTATGATACTTATGGTTTTGTGGTCCAGGATCACAAATGTGCAATGTTGGGGGCTCAAGGAATGTGGTTGAGAACCACTGTCGCAGACATATATTACTACTAAATAGCACTGTGAGAACCAGGGAGAAGTGCAGAGTGAGTTCTCTGTTGTAAACCCAAAATGACTGCTTAACCTAGGACACGACTATATGCAACAGCCACAAAATCCTGTAGTGGATATCAGGAAGACGGAATGGCAAAGTCTGAAAAAGTATCAATTCAGTGTGATCTCATGCCTTTGCCTTCTAATACAAGATCACCTCTTACAGTTAACCCAAGAATTTAACTAATCAAATAAATGTCATATACAACTCTTATAGTCATAACAGAAGCTATCATTTGGTCGATTATTAATGTGAGGGCAACCAATAACACAGTTTAACAGTATATTAATGTACACTGACTAATTTTAGCTTATGTCAATATACCTTACCACATTTGGGTACATGAAAGACATAGAGCTTGTTTTTATTTGATTGACACTTACAGACTCTGAGAAATAACACTCACTATACACAGTACAGACCGAAAGACACAAAGCTTTATGTTCAAGATGATGCATGGTTAGCTTTGAATTTAAATACAATATACAATACAAGCCTCTGTTACTAAAATGCTGTAAAATGTTATGTATATTCAAATTGATTTCTGATACTAATACCAGATATATGTTCATGTTTAATATTTCCTGCATAATCACATACTTAAATATTTTGTGTTGGCGCAGCTACCTGTGTCGGCAAGTGTGCCAGACACACCCACCTTAATGACTGAAATATATTGCTTATCCTGCCCAAAAAGACCATAAACATTGCAGACAACATCAGATGTAACAATTAATTTACACACAAACATCTTAAAAACTAATCCTGTGTGACTGATACGCTTGAAATTGGGTGATTTTAGGTCAGTGGCTTCCAGTCAATGATGACCTCTGCTGGTAGGGAGTAGTAAGATGGCTGCTTGAACACTTGTGGTGGCTTGCCAAATGTAGGAATAGAGCAAGTAATCTTTTGTCTTTGAGTGCCTGTACAAGCACACTAAAGCAATAGTTCTCATGCTAAGCCAACATATCCATTAACATACCCTATGGTTAGCCTGATAGCTGCAGATTTGAGGGTGCTTCTCAAATTGAAGAATGCATCCTATGCAGGCTTTTTAGTCCAGTGCTTCTAAGGTTTCAAGGCTGCAGTCCTGCTCATCCACTGCACTGTGAGGAGCCAAAGGAGATGATGCTGCTACAGCAGCCAAAATGCAGAAGACACTGGACAGCTTTTTCAAGAAGTCCTACTCTATTGCCACTTGTAGTTTTATAGAACAGGCTATGGAGGCTGAACTGAACAGCTACCTGCTAGCTCCTGATGCAGACAGTGAGACCAACCCACTGAAATGGGGGAAGATCAATTTAACAACCCCAGAGTGAGCCTCCCAGCAAAGTGTTACCTGTTTTTCCTGCCACCACATCTACCTCAGAGCATGCTTTTAGTACAGGTGGCAATATTGTGTCCTGCAACAGGGCAGCTTTAAAGTGCTACAAATGATGTGCACTTGCTAAAAGATGTAGCGTTTAAATTTTGCAGTTTTACTCTACCTCTTAATAATTTTGAACTTAATTTTTTATTAGTTTTAAATATGTCAAAGCCTTTTTGAAAATCAAAGCAAATGTAATTTAAAACTCTGAACTCAATACGAACCAACAAGTGTTTTCCAGCAAAGATGGTATCTGAATTATGGATTAGATTATAAACGTATTCATTGTGCTGAGAGCGCAGTGTGCTCCCAGTGATGTCCCGCCCACATGCATGTCTGATTGGCTGTAATATCTGATTGATTTTGTCATGTTGTGGTGTGAATGGTCAAATTGCTTATTGCTAGAATCTTGTCACAATGCATCTAGTTAGTATGTGGTGTAAAAAAGCGTGGTATCCTGACAGCTAATAACATCTCTGCAACAAATTTATGTACTCTTCTTACCTTATATCCCCTCCAGAAAGCCTGGATCAACACTGCAGCCTGCTCATCTGTCAGAAGTAGAGAAGCTGGGAGGAGTGGCCTGGGACTGACAGACACCAAGAGAAAGAAAGGATTAATTATACATTTCTTGTTTCCATCTTTTTTACTCATCTTGTAATAATAAGGATGTTATTATTTCATAGTTTGTTATATTAATATTTGTTCAAGATACTGCGTTTTCTGTCTTTTAGACTGTAATGTTTGTCATGCCAATAAATCGCATAGAGACTTGAAATGAAAACTGAAAAAGAGAGACAGTATGCCAGAGTACATTTATTAGGCAATCTACTTACTGTTCAAGAAGCCAGTTCTGGACGAAAGGAATCGTATGAAAATCCACAGGTGTTCGGTCTGTCCATCGAGGGTTTTTACTGATGGACAAGAACAAAAAAATAAATCAAATAAATCATATTTAAATGCATTTAACCAATTTACTGTATAAAAATCACAACAAAATAACCGTATTGTAGGTGTTGGCAAAATACAAAGGGTCACATTTGTCCCACTCACTTGTACAGCCATTCAGTGAGGAAGTCACAGCCGTTAAACTTTGTCTTTTTCCTCTACATTGACAGAAGAACATGTGAAATTAAAACAATGAAAAACATGTTATAAGATTTCACATGTTGCTGATCAGTGGATGATTCTGGCTTGATATGTAGCTGTAGTCAGTACCTGCTGAAAATTTGAAAACTTCAGGATTTTTAACTATAAAACTGTGATTATATAAACACAGTATGAACAGCAATGTTGTGAAATAGTATTAGAATTTATAAACTCTTATAGTGTCAAATGTAATTGATTGCTGTAATCAAAGCTGCATTTTCAGTATCATTACTTCAGTCTTCAGTGTCACATAATCATTCACAAATCATTCTAATTTCCTGATTTGCTGCTCAAGAGACATTTATTATTATTATCAATGTTAAAAACACTTGTGCTGCTTAACATTTAAAAAGAAACTGACATACCACCATTCAAATGTTTGAGGGGGTGTGTGTATTTAATATTTCATTCAGTAAATATGTATTAAATTGATCAAAAATAACAGCAAAGATACGTTACAAAAGATTCTATTTCAAATAAACGTGGTTCTTCTGAACTTTCTATTCATCAAAGAATCCTTAGAAAATGTTTCCACAAAATTCTAAGCAGCAACAACTTTTTGTAACATCAAGGTTACTTTTTAATTGAGCACCAATAATAATTAAGCAGCAAATCAGCATATTAGTATGACTTCTGAAGGATCATGTGATACTGGAGTAATGATGCTGAAAATGTAGCTTTGATCACAGCAATAAATTACATACAAAATATATGTAACTACAAAATAGTTTTCAAACAAATAATTTCAAATTTTAATAATATTTCACAGCATTACAGTTTTACTATGTTTGGATAATATAAATCTGGCCTTGGTGACCAATAGAGATAAAGTTTCCAAACTTTTGACTGCAAGTACACTTCTCTTACTTAATGGGCACTGTGTTATTAACCTATATTATAAAACCTGATTATAAATAACAGTTTATTTTAAATAAAGAAAGAAAACAAACAAAATACCCATGGTTTAAATATTTCATATATAATACATCATACAGCACATTGTGAAACCCTGATGAAGCTGACCTCCATGCAGCGCTGCTTCTGTGCTTCCTCAAGCAAAGCCTCCAGTCCAGGCAGCAGCACAGGAAACACACGTTCCTCTAAATAACATCTGCTGAGACCTTCACATAGGGCAGGTGGCACTAAAAACCTATTTTGGGGAAAAAAGAAGTGTTTTATACAAGATAAAAATGGCCAGTTTAGATAAATATTACTAGAGGAAATCAAATTACTTAAAATAAAGTAAAAGTTTAAATAGTGAGCGAGCAAATAAATGAATAGGAAACTGAAATATTGAGAATAAAATCACTCTGTTTGAGAAGAGCATCTGATGAAGAGCAGGTAGTGATCAGACTCGTTCATGTCTTCCTCTGCAAAACAGGACAAATCTCATTATTTCAGAAGTTCGGCTCATCTGAATCAAGCTCTTTCCCAATAATTATTAACCCTCTAATAATAACTAAACTAACTCTGGTAATAACGCACATGGATTTAATGACATTGTTTTCTGTGAATGATTAGCCTATACGTCGTGAGAAACAGCAGCAATAATAATAACATGTCTTAGACACCAGTGTTTCCTCACCTGTGGTTAAGCGCATTCAGAACAGAACCGGAAGAAAACAGAGCCCGTGTGTGTTTGAGTGTGTGTTTGTTACACTCACCGTTTCCGATATAGTGCAGCTCCTCTGTCACGGCTGTTTTCAGTAACCATAGTGACGGTAACTAAGGAAGTAACGACATTTTGGCCTTAGCAACGAAATTCTTATCGTTCTTCTTTTGCTTAAGAACTAGTTTAAGAAATGTACTAAAACAAATCGCACTAAGTTCGTCAGGACGCTCCTAAGGGCAGTTCTTGACTGAGCGCGTCCTTGTGTGTTGTGTACTTTTACAGTCAGGTGACTGACGCGCGCATTCACCTGTGCACACGCCTGTCAGTTCTCCATCTGTTTAAGCCACGAGTTTTCGTATCACCTCTAAAAAATAAATAAAGAAATAATAAACCGCAAGCTTTGGGAATCGAGCCATACAGCACCGTTTATTTAATCACTACAAACAGCAAGACGATTTACAACAGTGACTTTAAAAGTTTCAATGTTCAATATATGATGAAGCACATTATAGAAACAAAAAACTTAGCTTCCCAGCATCAAAACATACCTACTAGCATATGCTGTTTTTTTCACCAGGGCAGATAAGCACAAAATATTAACGTAACATTGCACATTAAACTTTTCTTTTCATTTTATTTTATTTTTTATATTATTATTTTTAATGGCAATGGTTCTCCAATATAAACGAACTGTCTTTAATATCAGACTTAATTAACAAACACTGAAATGACTGGAACTGAATAATGACACTGTCTTACAGCTGCTTTATAGCAGAATTTGGATTTGCCTCGTTTTTAAAGTTTGCATAGTACTCTAAAAATAAAGTTGACTTGACATTACTTTATTCATATCAGGGCATCTGCTTTCTTGCTTGTATATAGCATCATCCTAAAGGTCAGGGCAAAAGGTGGCCGGCAGTGGGCACAAACCTCCTGACTGCTTGCTTGCTTCACTGAAATGGATTTTTTTTGTCTTGTATTGTTTTCCCATAGTGCTTTTGCTGTTTGTGAAGAAGAACAACTTTTGAACTACAGTTTCAGTGTTATATCTGATCAAATGCACATTACCATTCCACAACTATATGCTAATTATGCTCTTTTTACTTTAGTCTGGATTCAGCCTCTTATGAACATCTGAGAAGATGACAAACCCCTCCAAAGACCTCAGATGACACCAACCCTGACTACCAAACTATCATATTTTCCATATGTTACTAGTTTAATCACAATTGTTAATCATGGTTTTTGTTTGATTACATGTCATTAACTAACTGCATTGTTATCCTAGAACTGTACATTTATGCCATATGAACATCATCTTGACATAAACTACTCCTAAATGTATTATAGAAGCTTTATTTTTTTGTGAAGCTGCTTTGCAACGAGGTTTGAATTCAAGTGATAGTTCTGGTCTTGCATCAGTTTTATCCTCCATGTTGTGTTAGCTCTGGTAGTCCAGTTCTGCCTGGTAATTTCTGTGAAAACGCACCTCAGAATTCCATTTTGAGTGATAAAATTTACTTTTACATTTGAATTGTTCTGCTTATTGTTGAATTATACATCACACATCAAATAATAATAAAAAAAACTTAATTAAAAAAAAAAAAACGAATTTATTGCTTTAGGATCTAGGCAGACTCAGTCAAGAAATGCTTAACTGGTGTTAACATGTAATAATGACGTTGATTAAAATCCATATGGCAGAAAAAACAAGTTCATTCACGGCTATGAGGTAAACAGGCCACAAGGTGGGAGTGTTGTATAATAGCGAGAGATCAGTGATAAAAATATTCAGCTGATTTCAGTGATGAATGCAAGTGCATTAAATAGTGCTTTTAAAATTATGATAGACATGTACAACATGTAATACGTTAAATACTGTAAATGTAAGGTCTTTATTTGTGAATTTATGTGTTATATGTTATTTATATGTGTAAGGTGGGGTTGTATTTGCATGCACATTTCAGGTCTTTGTGAAGTAATTTTAACTAGTAAGAATGTTACTTATAGATATCTATTTTAATTTTTTTCCTGGCCAGTTAAATTGCAGATATCTTTAAATGAGATTTGACTAGGAAGAATTTTAATTTAACAACTTTCTTAGTCAAAAATCCAATTCGCTATATATCTTCAATTGCAGTTTGACTAGTAATATGCTGTTTTCCGATACCAAAAAAAAATGTAGCCTATTTAGAATAACTGTAATGATAAATAAAATGTATCTTAAATTAGAATTGTCATTAGTCAAATACCAAATACAGATATCTTGAATGATGATCTATACTAGTGGTAAAATTTTTAACGGCTGTCAATACAGATGTCAATGGAAGTATAGACCAATTTTGAGTAGACGTCACAGTGACGTCACCTGCAGCTGCACATGCATAGTGGTTGCAGAAAAACACTGGTAACAAGTGGACGTAAACAGGTAAAATCTATGGAATAAGAGAAAAAAAAACATTTTTGTGCCTTTTGATGTCAAAATCAGAATGCAAATAATTTTTATAGAATACTGTCGTCAAAGACGCCATTTGAAGCTAACGCAGACGTTTAAACTGACACACTATGGATGAAAACTGCTATGATTACTCTACTTTTAAAGCATAAATTTGATTTAAAAAATAGGTCTACATAATATTCACATATGCTGTTCATTGGGGATGTACTGTATTAGCCCTACAGTTCCAGCATGACATTATTTAAACTTATTACTAATAACATTTTTACTTTTTTCTCATAAATGCAAGTTTATATCTCCTAATTTGGACTTTTTAACTCGATTTAACAAAACTAGTGAGTTTGTTCATTCTGAGGGGGAAAAAAGGCAGAAGTCCTTATGTAACAACAAGTACAGTGCAAAATTAAAAAAAAACAAACAAACAAACAAACAAAAAAGATAAACTCAACATCGTAGTGCTTCATCAGTTTTGTAGTGACTCCATTTGGTTTACCTAACATGACAGATACACCCTCGAAGGTTAACATTACCATTTTCTGCAAATAACATTGTGATTCATGTAGAAGGAATCCTGGCAAACCGAGTTTTGGAAGTGACTTGGTTTTAATGTAAAGAACCAGGATTTTACGCACTGTAATGTCTGTGCTTTCGTTGACTATCACAGCATGTGAACTTGGGCATTTCTCACACTCTCAACTGCATTAATTCCTTCCACAAATTCAAATGCATAGTTTTTACTTCTCCAGAAGTCGGGAAGGCTAACATATTTTGCCAGGAGCATTATCAATCAGTATTTTGATTTGCTCAGGCTTTGATTTTTGTTCCTATTGGTGCAATGCAAAGTCAAAGCTGGTTAATCAAAGCTGGCTAATCTGGTAAATCAGACCTTTACAGCATCACTGTGACATTTTTGTGTTAAGTGGCACTTTAGGTAGTCAAGTTTCCACTCTATCCACATTTTCCCGGTAGAAAACTGTCCTTTGATTTTAGCTCTGGAGCAAAATTTGGTACATTTATCCGACTAGCTCCGTAGCTGAATATTTCAGACAATTTAACTGATTTACCAGGACCATCAGTTGTATCTGCTTGAAACATTTCAGTTAGCCATTCTTGTATAAAAGCCAAACAAACCTTTTTTTATCTTGCAGAGCTAAAAGGTCTTTTCGTTCTGCCATTGCTGCTTACCGAGTGTATGTCAGGGAAATTGTGGTGATCGAGAGTTTTGTGTGATTGACAGTTGCTCAAGAAATGCACAGAGAAGTGCATAGTTACTATCTTTTGAGAAAATTGAGCAACTTAACAGAAGTCTGGATGATATTCGGACAATGGAGCTTTCTCCATTTCCTCAAAGTAGCTCGGGTGAGTTTTAGGCTTGTTAACGGTTTCCTTTATTTAGTAACCACATACACATATGAGTATGGCTGTTTATCGTTCAAAAATGTTTGATACCAAAACAGTGTAGATGGAAGTAATCTGTAGTGGTTTATCTCTGTCTGAATCTTCTCTGTATTGCTGCTTATAGTGGTCTGTGTTCTTGCTTGAACTGCCAAGTCATGTCAGCAAACAGCTCCTCAAGGGCAGAGATCTTTGGCCTCTTTCAGTGAACAAATAAGTAAAGAAATTAAGAGAATTATAAAACACTATAAAGGTAAATGCAAAGAAGTAAATTTTCTTCTGAAAAAATACGATGTCTTTATATTTTCTTACCACTGATGTTACTACAGATGGACTGTTTAATCACAGTGTTCTTTACCCATCCTTCTCCATCTTAAGCTGAGGGTCCATTGAGGTGGCCTGGATGGCAGGAAACTGCTCCAGGAATCGCTCCACCATGAATTGCCAGAAACAGTCAATTCCACCTTGTTCTCACATCCAAGATCCTAGTGCATGTTCTGGAAGACCTAAAGTAAGAAAGAGGAAGCTCAACTGCATGATTTAGCAAAAATGTTTCTAAACTATTTGGCCAAGGAGTGTTTTGTGATTGTGATTTCTATCTACCATGAAAATGCTGCTTCTCTCTAAGGACAGGTTTAGCCACACCACCATTGCTCTGATACTTCCTGTCCATTGTGAGACTAAGGGTGTAGTTTAAAGCTTCTGAGCAGCAAAATTGAGAGTGTGAGCAAAGCAGCAATCTTTTTTTTACTGCTTCATCCATGTTTGCCACATTGTCACAGCAAACACTGTTTCATATTGAATTCATTAAGAATATCTTTGGTTTCTTCTGCTACAATGTCTCCTGTCTGGAATGTGTATACTGCCCTTGTATGTAGGACTTTCTCTTTCATGGAGCCTTCTCTCACATAGTGGACTGACACTGTTTTGTTAGCTGGCCCAGTGTGTTGTGATTCGCTAAACCCCCTAGTGTACGTCCAGAACCGTTACACTCCTTACCTCGCTCTGGTGTTGTATTGTAAACAATGGTGTCATCAATACTGCTTATCAGTTTGAGCCGAATGAGGCCAAGAGAATATTAATGAAGAGGATCGCACAGAACCTGTGCAAGCACGGCTCATATGGTGTGTTTACAACAAACGTGAAGCAAATATGTGAATTGCGTTACTTGCTTGATTACATGTGGGATGTTTTTCACATCACTTGCGCTGTTTTTATTTGCACGAGTGAGGTGAAAACAATCAAAAAAGGATATATTCACATACTGATGATTTTTTTTTTACTCAGTAAAACTTGATAAAAGGGAGAATTCTTCATGTCTCCTCTTCCCCTTCCCTCCTTTGACCACACTTCTGATGAAGCACTTTTTCTCATTATTCTCTGCACTGTGACCCCATAGTATAGACTTTCAAGTGCAGAACGGTATTTAACCTGACTTTAAATTACATGCAATAATCAAATCCTGTTCATACACTTACAGTACAGTTAATCTGTATTTTGTCAAATAAAAATATCAAATGTTTTTCTTTGGAGCTCCTTCTCCACCCATAAAATGATCATAAAATGAAAGCAAGTCAGATAACCGACCAATAGCTGGTATAGGGTCATCTGGCCCTGTGTCTTCCTCTCTTGTCTGCAATAGCCAGCAAAACTTGCTTTGCAATTATTAAGCACCTTTTCAATTATTAATTGCTAATTTTCTTTTTGTCAAAGTTCTGTGAAAACAAACATTTAGATGTTCTTATAGGGACCTGGAATAGGCCTGCTGCATAAACTCTGGATTCAGGATGGAATGCTAAAGGTTTTTAATATTGTTTTCTTAACAATCATATGCAGTATTAATAGTAATGATTTAACTAGATAAGTACATTTTGATGACAAACTTTTATGTTGGCTTTACAAAAGCTTGTCTGAAAGTTTGAAATAGCTTTGAAAAAGTTTTAATTATATTGTTGAAATTGAAATTGAGGATAGAGACGGAACACACAGACACATTTATGCAACAACTAGTACTAGTAAATCATATTGTAAGAACATAGTGGAATGATGTGGTGAAGATAAAAGGAAAGTAAATTGCTACATTACGAGACACGATTCTGTTGTACTCTCCAAAATGGACAAAAATGCAAATTTAATACGAGGAGGTTAAAAGTGGCCTATAATTAAAATAAATCTATTACGACTGTCACAGTGAAATGTACAAAAAAATACATTATAATTGTCTACAGTAATAAATGTACTCACATGGCATCCAAGATTAATGCATTTTACATGTATGTGTATATATAAAGAATAACTTAATTATGTAGAATTACTTAATAATTATGTAGAATAGAAATAACTGATGTGTTCTACATGAATTCATGTTATGTAATTAAGTGATTTATTATTTTAGCAGACCATTATAACATATTATTTATTTAAAGTTATTACAATTAAATAAAATATTAATTGTGTGAGAGCAGATCAGGAGGTGCAAGATTCGATCTGTGAACATCTGATCAGGACCGATCAAGGTGCTCAACAAGATTTTTGCTCCAATTCTCGGGAGGGGAAAATCAGGGCAAAATCAGGCTACAAATCCTGTCGTGTGAGTCCAGCTTAACAGAATGAAACCCTTTTCTATTTACATAATTAAATTTCTTGGTTGACAGTGCTTTGTAACAATGTGGGTGCAAAAGATAAAAGTACAAAAGATAAAACTAAATTGAGTACCATTAATGTCAGATAAAGCACCAGCACCAGCAGAGTGTATATGAAAACAACCAAAATATGATAATCTAGTTTCCTGGATGTGTGAGAATGACCATCAGCAGAACATGACGCTCCACAAGGTTTTGTCCATGTGATCACTGACGCAATTAACACAAGAAGAATAAGAAGTGTAGGATCCACAAATAAAGACACAGCAAAACACAAGTATCTATAGAATTATAAAACGTGTTGAAGAGAAAACAGCAGTGTACAGTGGATATTTCACTGAGACAATTCCCTCTAATGACACCAGCTGGTTTAGGAGGAAACCACAGCCTCTTGATGAGATGACAAAACCCCACGTCCTTTACCTCCAGCCCGTCAGCATTTAACTTCCATGACTATATTTTCCATGGATTGTCCATAATTTTCCATTGTTATTCAGCTGCACAGCTGATGGACAGCTTATAATTTCAGCTAAACATTCAACAACTCAGAATCAGCAGTATGTTTTTATGTAACCAAATCAATAAAAAGTTTTAAAGTTTGTCACTGCAGTTTTATGTTTTTTTTTTTATGTTTGCAGACTCAGTATCCTATGTTAGATAAGATTAGCCAGCTGCATGTCAGATGAAGGAAGAAAACATATTATTCTTCTTAGATACAGCAATGTCACTGTGTGTGACAAACTCTGAGTGGCTGATGCAAAAAAATTAAATAACACCTCGTGTTTCACTTTGGGTAAATTTTTCCCTGATGACTGTTCGACTCTCATCTATGAAGATGGAGCTGTACATAACCATTCTCACCCTAACCACTGTTCTCTCAACTAGTGCTGAACGTAAGTTTTATATTTTGTATTTAATCACACGTAACACCTAGTCATTTCAAAAGCTGCAACCTAATGGTTGAATGTTTCATTAAATGTTTTCGTTATACAGCTATTGTTTAAAAACATAAGGTTAACAGAAGATTTGATTTATTATAAAAAAAAAAAAAAGCTTTGATATAATCGAATGATTTTCAAAACTCAAATAGCAATGTACCAATGTAATGGGAACATTTGTTGAATATAATTTTAAAAATGTAGGTGACTTGCAAACCACTCTTAGCAACATTGTTTTTTTTTTTCTTTGTTGCAGTCGTTCCTACATTTTTTTGTACGCACAGACTTTTAAGTGATTACATAACATTGTTTGTATTGCAAGACTGTATTTACAGAGTCATTATAAGTAATTTATGCCATATGTGAGGCACTCAAACACAGCATGACCTTCTGTAATGGCCACATAACACTTTTGAAGTGTAAACGAAGATGTCTTTCAAATAGGTTAAATTACAGATGTTGGGTTTTAAGAATTGTAACTCAAATTTAGAGTTTAGAAGACTAGTCACATCCGATTTTGGCTAATGATTATGATTGGTTCATGGTTAAGTATAAGAGGTCCTATAGGGTCTATGCTTGGTATTTCCAGCTATGATTGTGCCCCTTTAATGTGTTTTTTATTAGTGTTAAAAAAAAAAGGTTTAGCCCTTTAACTGTCACCGTCCACCCTATGGGATTCCTACATTTACTTCACCATATTACAAATAAATCATAACTATAAGACTCTTAGACTCCTAAATAGATATTTTAACATATTTTTGTGTTAAAAATTATGTAGGAAAAGTAATAAATCAATATGTCAAGAGTGCAACTTAAAAAATCTACATCATAACATGAGTTCTGATCTTTGTCACAAAAGACTTCCTTCATTGCCTTTTTCCCCATCACACTTTAGAAATCATAAGAAATTATATATCAGTTCAAAACTTAAAGTAAAATCCCCAGTGTTAAATCAACACTGCTCAGAGTGTATTTGGTCAAATAGTGTTAAAGTAACACTGACACTGAGTTAAAGTTAATGAGATAAATTGAGCTTTAGCAATGAACACCTGCAGTTAACAAGCAGAATCGCTGAAAAAAAAAACACTCAAACTATAACTGACTTTAGCCACAGCCTTAGATGAAATCAACTACATAAAAGAAAACATTAAATCTTTCAAGATCTCAGCAGAGTAGGATTAAATAACTCCACAAACAGCATCACCAGCTTCACTTATTACTTACCAGTCTGACCATATTCTGTCAGACAACTGCAGAAGATCTTACTGAGAATTAACAGAAGTTCAAATATTGATGTTTTACTGGTCAAAAAATTTCAACACCGTCATGGAGGTTGGTGTTTGCTGTAGTTGGACTCTTGATCTTTTTAAACCTTATAAATAATTAACTTGTAAGCAGTTGCAACAGTGTTTCATTGCAAGCACTAGTATACTACTGAACCAAAAGCTTGAAGTAGCAGATTGCACTTTCTGCTTTTTAACATTTGTGTTAACCAAAATATGAAAAAAACTAATGTAAAACTGATGACTAACTAATGTAATCTGTATGTTTGTCTTATCATGTAATAACAGCTACTACATGCTCAACAATGAAAAACTGAACTGAAAGTAATTCAGGAAGTCAAGGGTCAAAAGTTCAACTAAAGCAAGCCCTGATCTCCATGATGGTGACATTGTTTTTAACCAATGTAACATCAAAATTTAAAGCTTCTATCGTCTGATGGAAATAAAGTCAATCTGTTTAGTAATGAGTGAAGCTGCTCATGCTGTTTGTGGAATTGTCTAATCCTCCTCTGCTGAGATCTTGAGAGATTTAATTTGCATAGTGTATTTTATTTCAGTTGATTTCATCTAAGGCTGTGGCTGAAGTTGTAGTTCATTGTGTTTCTCTTTTCTCTTTTGCTTGTTAACAGCGGGTGTTCATCACTAATGCTCAATCAACACTTAATTAATCACGTAATTACCTCATTAACGTTAACTCTGCTTCAGTGTTACTTTAACACTATTTGGAGTGGGACCAAATACACTCTGAGCAGTGTTGATTTAACTGTGTGTACATCAAAATCATATTACAAAATGTTTTTTATTCATGAATTATAAAAATTTAGGTCTGGATAGTGCATTTTTATGTCTGTGTTCAAAAATGGGAGTGACAGTTAAAGGGTTAATAAATTGTAATACAAGGGGCAAAATCCTTAATCACAATACAAGTAATTGTATTTGACAATATGTTATATAAATAGTATAATAAGGTTGATATGATACCAAGATTTAGATCGACCTAGTGGAATTTCACTATTTTCGACGGCAGTTTCAATAAATATTTAAATAAGTAAATAAATAAATAAATAAAGCAAAGAAAAAATATAATGGATAAATATTCTCTTACTTGTCAATAACATCATGGTATTTCAGTAGTTCAGCCCTGAAAGCTGTGAGGATATTTATGTTGCAATTTTGATTACATGCAAAATGTTTTTATTGTATCATATTTTCTAAG
Organism: Labeo rohita; assembly: GCF_022985175.1. Classification (NCBI taxonomy): domain Eukaryota; kingdom Metazoa; phylum Chordata; class Actinopteri; order Cypriniformes; family Cyprinidae; genus Labeo; species Labeo rohita. The sequence continues at coordinate 1,476,535 of NW_026129217.1, forward strand.
CGATCCAAAGTAACTGAATTGTCTACCTCAAAAATTAAGCTTATTGTATTTGTTTTATGATGTTCAATTTGTTTCAGCTGAACATGCCGCTTTCCTATATGCTGGATGCTCTGATGTGGAAGAAGAGTTTTACGTTGGATTTGATGACGAGGAATTGGGGCATGTCGACTTTAAACAGAAGACAGAAGTAGAGACACCACCTGCTTTTGTGGAAACAAAAAACATATCATTTCCCAGATTTTATGAAATCGGTGTTGATGCAATAGTAGGATGCAAACGTGACTTACCAACGTTTCTTGAAACATTCAAGAGCCTACAACTAGAAATTGGTAAGACATGAGGATGTGCTATGAACCTTTGCATGTTTACAGTATTAATGAGCCTTTAATGTTCACTTTCTTAAGGGTTTATAATGTTTTCATTAAATAAGCAATATTACATAAACTAGATAATAAAGTTCGTCAAGACAAACTTTAAGTTGGCTTGAGAAAGCCGGAACAGAAAGTTTTAAAAAGTTTGAAAAGTTTATAAAGTTTAAAAAGTTTAAGAAGTTTTAAAAAGTTTGATGTTTTTAGTCTGAAATAGTTTGAATTCTAAAGTAGTTTTAAAGGTTAAAGTTTGGATGTTTTGAAGGCAATACAGTCTGTCAGAGATAGACAGATAGATAGATAGATAGATAGATAGATAGAATGTTGTTAGCATGTTATTTACATGATTAACATGTGACTAGCATGATATTATAATGATCAGCAAGGTACTAGCATGTTGTTAGCATGCTTAAGATTATTAGCAAGTTACTAGCATTTTTTACTAGCATTGGTGCTAACATAATTAGCAAGTTACTAGCATGTTGTTAGCATGATTTGCAAGTTGCCAGCATGTTTCTAGCATGATTATCAAGTTGCTAGCATGTTTCTAGCATGATTGTAGCATGATTAGCATTTCGTTAGTATGTTATTTGCATGATTAACAAGTTACTAGCATGTTACTAGCATGATTAGCAAGTTACTAGCATGTTGGTAGCATGTTTCTAGCATGACTAACAAGTTACTAACATGTTGTTAGCATGATTAGCAAATTACTAGCATGTTGTTAGCATGATTAGCAAGTTACTAGCATGTTTCTAGCATGATTAGCAAGTTACTAGCATTGTAATATTGAGTTTGAATGAGTTTAAATGGATTATAAATACAGTACATAGAAGGGAAGTTTGACTGAGTCTCAAAGGATTCTGGGAGTTTTGACAGTTGGAATTTGAAAAGTGTTGGCTCATTTGAACATTCCATCAATGTAAGTCTATGGGATTTTTCCCAGTTTTAAATGTCATTTTTAGGACAATCGTAAGTCCGATCAGTTAGAAAAGATACAGCAACTAACTTCAGATCAGTCTGAAGATCTGGACTGAGTTTGGAGTTTGTAGAGTTAAAGCTCTAGGACGAGTTAGTGTCGACAGATTTAGTCTCAGAAGAAAATAGCAGATCAGTAAGTGGCTTTCTCAAGTCAACTTAATAACAGTGTGTTATTGCTACATATCAGCAGTGTCAAAAACATATCACAAAATTATTTTTCCCCAAATTATGTGAAACTGCATTCTAACACCACAGGTTTAGTATCTTTTAATGCCATTAAAAATAATAAATAAAAAAAGTGCCCAAACCTGTCACAGGTTTGAAAACATAATGTTAGAACCACTAAAGGATAGATCAGGTTATTTCGGAGAAGTAAAAGAAACACATTTATAAAAGTTCAATACAGTAGAACCATTCATTAATTCATTCAAACATGGAACACTGTGATATGACGGCCCAGTTCAGTGTTGGAACCTTGTGGACAAACTAAGCAGTCCAAAAACAATTCAAAGTGCATGTGGGAGCTGTGCATACATTGTACGCATACACCTCATTCTACACAGAATAGCAGGAACACATTTACCACACAACGAAAATAAAGTATGCGAACCAACAAGGAGCAACTAAAACACAGGGCTATATGTACAAGAAGCAACAAAGACAACTAAACTAGACACAGATGTCCTATATTTACCAATGGGAATATGACACCGTTCCGTTACCACCATCAGTATTATCACCAGCTTTATTGTGTTTTACAGGAGCTAATTAATCCACACTTTTCCCTCTTCGGTCAGGACTTTGTTTTGCTTAAAGCTTTCCCTTTTAAATAACCTGTTGCAGAAGTTTTCAGGTATTGGCAACATGCTTGTTGTTTTAAGTTCATTTGTGTAACTGCATTTAAAGGTGCATGCTGCTCTTCTCTGATGCTTGTAACAGAAAAGCACCCCTTTCCTGCCACTTTCACTCTGTAAGGGGCAAACTGCCCTTAATCTCCACTCTCTCAATTGGACATCCCTGGCTCCTCCCTGAAATGCCCTGCTCTTGAACAGCCACTAGATTTGTGGCTGTTAGTTTGTGGTTGGGAAATGTTGGCAAATGGTGTTGTTTGGGGGGATCACTGCTGCACTCACTGCTCTTATCCATGCTGTGTGGAGAGTTCTTGCCCAGAACAAAACCATACCGTCAATACAAACTGTATGTTGATCAAGCATAGTGTTAGTTCTGGCAGGTTATGTTAGTCAAGATCGGATCAGTTTACTATCAGCACTGTTTATCACTGTGCTGCTATTTTTTCTTTTTCTTTCTTTCTTTCTTTCTTTCTTTTTTTGATCAAATAAATGCAACCTTGGTGTTACAACATAAAAAATACCTAAAGATTCCAATTTTTTGAATGTTATGTGTATAAAACGTACACAGTGTCATGAAGCTGTGCCTCAGACGTTCATGAAATGCATATTAAGATACCTCTGCTTACTCGACTGAAAAAAAGAATGAATGAATAAAGTTTTCTGTGTTTAGATCTAGATGCACCCCAGACATCCATCTATCCAAAGGCAGATGTTCAGCTGGGTATTCAGAACACCCTCATCTGTCATGTGACTGGCTTCTACCCTCCATCTGTCAACATCTCATGGACTAAGAACAATGTTATTGTGACAGAGGGAATAAGTTTAAGCCAGTACCGTCCAAGGACAGATGATACCTTTCACATCTTCTCCACTCTTAAGTTCACACCTGAAGAAGGAGACATTTACAGCTGTACTGTGAACCACAAAGCTCTCCAAGGTCAACCTCAGACCAAAATGTGGGGTGAGTGTGATTTTCAAATAGAATGGACAATATTACAGCTTTGCCGTTGTTGTTGTTGTTGTTGTTACAAAACAAATTACTTGTTAATTATTTATCCCATGGATTTATTTTCCAGATGTAGATGTTGCTCTTCCAAGTGTTGGTCCAGCAGTGTTTTGTGGAGTAGGTCTGTCTCTTGGTCTAATGGGAGTCATTTTGGGAACGTTCTTCCTCATTAAAGCACACAACTGTCACTGATTAATGAAGCAAACATTAAAAATATTTATTAATTGTTTTATAACTGAGCATTTTAAAACAATAATAAAAAAGGATGTGTCATTCTACATAAGTCACAATTGATGTTAAGCTATAGCATTGAATTATATCAATATTTTATTGCCTCTCAAATTCTTTCAAATCATAAAAAACCTTGATTACTGTGTAACACTAAACATGAAAATGACAAAGCTCAAAAAGCCTGATTTTTTTTTAATCTTACAAATGGCATTCTCAATTTATAAGAAGTAATCTGTACTCATCACATGATCAAAAAATATATTCAGAAGTTTGTGTTTCCTTCTTTGACAAAAAGACATTTTAAATATGAACACTGAAAGAAATTCTTATAAGTGTTGTAATGTGTAATCTGGGTTTGTTTTCTGTTTTGGTGGTTTTGGAATCGTGTTTATGTTCTGTCATAGTTTTCAATCATTTTCCTGTGTTTTAGTTTCCTCAGTGATTAATGGTTTGATTATCTGTTGCACCTGTTAAATAGTTTCTCTGAGTATTTAAGCATTGTGTTTTTTCTGTTCTTGATGTGATCTTGTCATTATTATGTTAGTTGTGCCAAAGAGGTAACACTTTACTTGAAGGGGTGTGCATAAGACTGACATGACACGTCATAAATATGAAGGTTTATGTCAACTGTCATTAAGTGTCATTTGCTCAGTTATGTCATTTTTAATGTAAAGATGACATTGTTTGAGATGCCTTTGTTATGACAACTTGACATAAACCAATACATCATAACCGGTCATAAATCTGTCATAAACTTGACATAGCAGATTAATTATCAAACTTAAGAAACTACTTAGCTATATTGGTTAATATTACATTAAACTGTCATGTGGTTGGTTTTGACATTGGCTGTTATGAGGCCATTATAATTGTGTCATGAATATTTTCCTGACCACTTTTTTTCAGTGATACAAATTGAACTTGTCATTAAAATGTCATTAAGTGTTAATACTCTGTCAAATTATTTTATAACAGTGTCATGAATATTTTTATTGACCTCAACTACAGTGATACAAATTGAATTTGTCATTAAAATGTCATTAAGTGTTAATACTCTGTCAAATTATTTTATAACAGCGTCATGAATGTTTTTTACTTTTTTTTTTTACGTTTCCGTTGACACAAGGTGAGATAATAGGCCATAAAAAAGATGAATAGGTGTTAGAGATATAAAATCAATCATCCAATAAAAATAATAATAATTAAAATTTATAAAATTATATTTTATTGCATTTTGAGAGCACACTGTAAAAAACAACCTATAGAATCTACTCAATATAATGGGGTAAACTGATGTAACAATTTGCACTTAGTTTGTTTGGGTAGATTCTATCCTATATATTTGAGTAAAGAAAACCTAAATTTACGAATCTACTCAAGAAAATAAGGTAAATTGAAGTAACAATTTGCACTTCGTTTGTCTATATATTTGAGTAAAGAATACCTGAATTTAACAGCTATGACAAACTAAAAAAAAGTAGATAAAGTCTACACAGCAAAAAGCCCAGTGTTAAATGAACTCTCGCGGGAGTTTATTTGAGTGTTAAAATGAACACTGAAGCAGTGTTAGAGTTAATGAGTTAATTAAGTGATTCATTGAGTGATGATTGACCATTATTAAAGATGCCTGATGTTAATAAGCAGAATCACCAAAAGGAGAAAATCTAATTTTGTAAGTTGCCATTATAGTGGTCAGTGTTAGCATTAGTTTAGCTCTTTACCAGTAACTTCTTAATATTAGGATTTGTTTGGGTGTTGTAATTAAGTTATAACAGTCAGACAAACCAGAAAAATTTAGATTTTGAATATGCTTTGACAAAGTCATGAAGTAGCGATCCAAATAAGTGAGTTGTGTTTTGTTTATGTTGGTTTAATCAGACAGGTGTTTCTGAAATTTATTTGACTGGAAAAAATATAAACTTTTTTAGATTTAGACACACAGACATCAACAATCAGCATGAGAATCACAACAATGGTGACCAACAAAAACGTATGTTGTAGCCAATCAAAACTCATCCATATCTCCCATCATGCATATTGAGTAGATTCTATAGGTTGTTTTTTTACAGTGTACTCAGCATACACTGGAAACAGAGAAAAAGTCCATTTTTTTAATCGGGTAGGACAGAATTACACACATTCACATTTTAAGTTCACCTGGACTTCCCTGGATATGGACTGAACTGCTTCTCCCATTGATGAACATTACTGTTCATGAACAACTGGAATTGAAACTCTGATTGAAGAATGTTTTCTAAACTTGAAACTGAGAGACTGATACTGAAACTGAGAACCGGAATTGAAACTCTGATTGAAGACTGTTTTCTGAACTTGAAACTGAGAGACTGATACTGGAACTGAGAACTAAGGGTGAATTTCAGAGATTGATGTTGAACTTTGGATACACTGAACTTTGTTTAAACTCTGATATCTTTTTTTTGTTATTGTCCTGAACTGTTGTTGGTTATTGTTAGCTATTTCGGTTTGTTTGTTTTCTATTATTTTAATCTCAAAAGATTACAATTCAGTCAAAAACACAAAACAAACAGAACAATACACTTACCTTTTCCTTGATTTCCTGCATTTCAGTAGTTCTTGTAGTTATTATGTTTTGCTGTCTTTTGTTTTAGTGAGTCTTCTGACTTCTGGTCCAAGTAATCCCACGTAGTTGCTGCTGTATCGCAGTTGTGGTCACACCGTAATTTAGAAATCGTGAACCAAATGCTACCTAGTTCGCGCTACATGTTATTCATGCAGTTTTAAATGTTGGTGAAAGACTCACTGAGCCACTATTAATTTTTCCTTACTATCTGGTGCATTCATCACAGCATACACTCTTAAAACAGATGTGTTAAAAACAACACAACCTGTGTTAAATCTTAACACACTTGTGTGTTAAATTAAGGACAACACATTTTGTGTTCATTTTAACTCAACCAGTGTGTTATTCGACTTAACACAGGTTGATATTTTGAAAATGTTTAACACACTAATGTGTCACAAATTACAATTTATGACACATTAATATGTTGAATGTGTTAAAATAACACAACATGTGTTATATTTAACACATCTGTGTGTCTAGTTAAGGACAACACATGTTGTGTTAATTCAATTTTAACACACCAGTGTGTTATTCTTCTTAACACAAGACAGTGTGTTAAAATATTTAACACATTAATGTGTTAAACATCACATAGTCTGCATAGCTGTGCTATTTTTAACCAGTTGAAATGAATGCAATACAAAAAAAAAAAAAAATCTATTAACACTACTCAAAGTGTATTTGGTTCCACAATACAGAGTGTTAAATGAACACTGAAGCAGAGTTGAATTGATAATGTTAACAAGCAGAACGAAAGAGAAACAGAAACTCCACAAACAGCATCACCAGCTTCACTCATTACTAACCAGTTTGTCTAAAATGTTATTACGTAGAACAGAGGTTTAGATGTTTTTTCTTTTGAACTTACCGTGAATGTGATCAGTGTTTGCTTTACTCGTGCTCTTGAGCCTTCATTTTCTTACATTAGTTTTTTTCTCTGGCTGCTTTAAAGCTGTGTTTGTAAAACATATTTGCAAACAGAAAAATAGAGAAGTCCAGAAGAACACATGAACAAGTGGTTTTGATTGGTTGTTTATGTTGTAACCTACTGATTTCTTCTGAACAGTGTATCTGTGGTTGTTTCATGTTAACAGGAACAATTATAGTGGTGTTGATGAAAGTTATATATTAACTAAATAATTTGACTGCTTTTAAAAACACTTTGCACTCCAGACCATTTGAAAATCAGTGCTGTAGATGCAAACATTCAGCATATGAATCTCAAGGATGGTGACAAAAAAAAAAAAGAGCACCAATCAAAACCCATCCATGGCTCCCAGAATGAATTGCTTTATATTTATTGTCACCATCGTTGAGATTCATATGCTGATTCTTCAACTCTATGTCTGCCATTCAGAAATCAAAAAATTGTGTATAATTTATCTATAACCTGTTAAAAATTAATCTGCAGTAATAACAGTTTCCCATATTCAACGGTGTGCAATATAACAGCCATTACAAGATGATTACTTTTAGCATCAATGTACCAGTATCTTCCTAATCATATCTTCTCTTAGACATTACCCACTATAATAATGTAATCTGAAAACAGAAATATAGCAGAAAAGAGAAAAAACATAATTGTAGATTTTAGGGTCGAGACCCAACAAAAGTAAACACTGACCACAGTGATGGCAATGTTTTAAGAAATTAAACCAACATCTAAACCTCTGTTAATTCTTATTAAGAACTTTTGTATGACAGAAATAAAGTCAAACTGGTTAGTAATGAGTGAAGCTGGTGCTGCTGTTTGTGGAGCTGTTTAATCCTCCTCTGCTGAGATCTTTAGAGATTTATTGTGTTTTATTCAGTTGATTTTATCTGAGGCTGTGACTGGAAGTCAGTTGTAGTTGTGCTTCTGTTTGTCTCTTCTCTTCTTCTTTGTTTGTTTCTCTTTTCTTCAGTAATTCTGCTGGTTAACATTCTCATTAAGTTCAACTCTGCTTCGGTGTTACTTTAATGCTGTGTTGTGGGACCAAATCCACTCTGAGATGTGTTAATCCCTGAAGGTTCCTGAAATAACGTTCCCCAACCCTGTAAAGATCTCCACATCATGAGCATGTCGGGAAACGTTCTGTGAATGTCATTGATATTAGAGGGGACGTTCTGAGAATGCTCTGGGAACATTTTTATTAGAGAAATCCATATACATGACACGAGTGCATCCACGTCATCCACCAATGAAAATAGATCTTATGCAGTGACGTAGGCAGCAATGTGATTGGATGATATTTAACACATTTTGTGTTGAACACTTTGTGTTGTTTCTCTCTCTCTCGCTCTCTCTTTACACATGATCAACTTAAAATGACACAAAAATGTGTTAAAATGGCAATAACACAAAAAATGTGTTAATAATTAACACATCCTTTTTTAGAGTGTACTGTTTCTGCAAAACCAGTGAGGGGAGAGAAATATTTACATGTCACCAGTTGACAAAAAATAAAAATTAAGAAGACTAGTTTCCTTGAAAAGTTCTTATAGAACATGGCAATAAATACAAGTGTGTCTAATAGTGTTGTTGTATCAGTGATATCAATAATATCTTTAAATAGTGTAATAGTAAATCAATATGTACACACACTAGAAATTACAAGGTTACAATAACAGAACATACTGAAATGTAGTGCAGGTGAAAATAAACTTTTTTAACATTTCTGTACATTAATAGTCTTACCTGGACACCTACAAACTTAAAAAACTCAAACATTGTTTAATTTGTATTTTTGTTATTTTTTTATTTGTGCTATTTACACAAACAGACCCCACAGGTACAACCTGCACTGGGGCCCTGTAAACCCCTGCTATGGCCCTGGGCATGGGTGTAGGTGAATGTATGAAGTGGAGATCAGAGTGGGTGTGGGGTGTGAGTCTGGGCTTTTCAAATCAGCAGCAAAATACATTTAGATCACCAAACAGTCGTTGATTCTCCACAGACTGTGGGGATGGTGTCTTGTACTTGGTGATGTTTCTCAGATCAGTCCATACTGTTTTTTTGTTTTGTTTTGTTTTGTTTTGTTTTTCTTTAGCTTTTCAGAATAGCTTTTTTTATCCACTCTGATCTCTTTTTTTAGTCTGTTCCTGGCCTGGTTATACAAGATTTTATACCCACTTCTGTAAGCATCCTCTTTGGCATGACAGCGCTGAGTTTAATTACAACATCCCTTTTCACTTTCCAATTTTCTGTGATCTAAAGTGAGAACTATTTGTGGTTAATAAGTTGTTAACAAAGCATAAAAACATGTCTGTTAATTTAACAATTATTAACAATTAATAATTAAACAATTTTGTCATAATTAAACAGTTTTGTCAATGCAGTGACGATGAACTCACTAAACAGGCTACTAATATATTAATATAAACTAGATAAAAAAGTTTGTCAAGACAAACTTTAAGTTGGCTTGCGAAAGCCGGACCAGAAAGTTTTAAAAAGTTTGAAAAGTTTAAAAAGTTTAAAAAGTTTAAGAAGTTTGAAAAGTTAAGAAGTTTCAAAAGTTTAAATACTTTAAGAAGTTTTACGTTTGGATGTTTTTCAGTCTGAAATATTTTTAAAGTTTTAAAGTTTGAATGTAGTCTCTCAGATAGATAGATAGATAGATAGACAGATTATCAATAAACAGAAAGATAGATAGATGATTCTAACATTATTACCAAGTTACTAGCATGTTGCTCGTCTGTTTCTAGCATGATTAGCATGTCGCTAGCATGTTTCTAGCGTGATCAACATGTTGCTAGCATGTTTCTAGCATGATTAGCATGTCACTAGCATGTTTCTAGCATGATTAGCAAAGTTGCTAGCATGTTTCTAACATGATCAGCATGTCGTTAGCATGTTTCTAACATGACTAGCATGTTTGCTAGCATGTTTCTAACATGATTAGCAAAGTTGCTAGCATGTTTCTAACATGATTAGCAAAGTTGCTAGCATGTTTCTAACATGATCAGCATGTCGCTAGCATGTTTCTAACATGACTAGCATGTTTGTTAGCATGTTTCTAGCATGATTAGCATGTCACTAGCATGTTTTTAGCATGATTAGCAAAGTTGCTAGCATGTTTCTAGCATGACTAGCATGTCGCTAGCATGTTTCTAGCATTATTAGCATGTCGCTAACATGTTTCTAGCATGACTAGCATGTCGCTAGCATGTTTCTAGCATGATTAGCATGTCGCTAGCATGTTTCTAGCATGACTAGCATGTCGCTAGCATGTTTTTTTAGCATGACTAGCGTGTTGCTAGCATGTTTCTAACATGATTAGCATGTCACTAGCATGTTTTTAGCATGATTAGCAAAGTTGCTAGCATGTTTCTAGCATGACTAGCATGTCGCTAACATGTTTTTTTATCATGACTAACGTGTTGCTAGCATGTTTCTAACATGATTTGCATGTCGCTAGCATGTTTCTAACATGATTAGCATGTCGCTAGCATGTTTCTAACATGATTAGCATGTCGTTAGCATTTTTCTAGATAGATAGGGTTAGATGATAGATAGATAGATAGATAAGGTTTGAAGATAGATAGATAGATAGATAAGGTTTGAAGATAGATAGTTAGATAGATAGATAGATAGATTAGTTATTAGTTAGAAAGAACATAGATATCTTAAAGCTTAATTGAGTATCTATGGCTTCTAGCAGTTTACATTAAACATAGTTCAAACAGACATGGACTTTTGGTCAATGAAAGTCTATGGGACTTTTTATGATTTTTAATATTAATTTTTAAGAAAACCGTAACTCAAACCAGTCTGAAAAGATATAGCACACTAAGTCAGAACAGTATGAAGATCTGACCCGAGTTTGGAGTATGTAGCTTGAACGGTCTAGGAGGAGTTAGTGTCCAAAAAATTTGCGGTCAGAAAAATAAGCAGAAGAAGAAGAAGAAGAAGAAGAAGTAGTTTAAATAGGATTTCAGTAAGTTGGCTTTCCCAAGCCAACTTAATTAATTAATATACAGTGTAGAGACTACATTAACTATGAATTAACAATAGGTTGCAACTCATTTGTAGGTACTTTATTACTGTATACTTATAACGTTTTATCAAACCATTTTAAAGTGTTAACAAAACCCACTGAGAGAAATTTATGCATTGAGGGTATAGTAATGATATATGTAACCAAGACTAATAAAAAAGAAAAAATCTATAATAATAAATTAATTAATTAATAATTGAATGAATGAATTAACAGATCTGTACTTTTATTAGATTATATTAGATTAATATTAGATTAATTAGGTTATCTGTACTAGTTTGCATAAAAGGCATACTTAACTGAGTCCTACACAAAATGATGGCTTAAAAGCAAGCTAGCACATCGGTGTAATGGTGTTTATTGAGAAATTTCCCTGGTACAAACAAACAAACATGTATATAAGAAAAAAAGGGTATTTACATCAGAATTTACATGAATTATTAATATGTTTAACTTTGTTGTATATTCAATGCAAAATCAAAGGCAATAGTACATATGTGTACAAATACAAGAAATGAACTCCGCAAGAACAACATATCAGACATCACATACACCGTAAAATAAATAAATAAATTTTACAGAAAAAAAAACAGCAGCTGTAATTGCTATAAATTTACTGTAATTATACAGTAGCAGCATTTTATGTATTTCATTTAAATTTACAGATAAATACAGCAATTCCATTAACTGATATAACGTACCAACCTGTTTTCTGTATTTGTAATTTACTGATAATCACCAAAAGCAAATGGTAATGAAAAAATTACATGACAATCCAAAACTCATCACAAACAGCTTTCAAATACTAACATATTTAGAATGTGCACATTGTCATTCACACAAACACTAAACACCATCATGGTAACACACATGAAACAAATAATGCAGAACGAAAGAATGAAGAAAAAGTTATTTCAACCAAAAAAAAAACAAAACATCAAATTAAAAAAAAAAGTAACACAGTCAATTCTGAGAATTGTTACGCCCCTTAGATTTTAGATTTCTGAAGAACTAGGGGTAAAGGGTAAAATAACATTTAACATGTGTGTGTGAATATGCAGTGGTGCTGGCAGGCAAAATAAAGAGCAAGATTTTATAATAGTGACCATTTATTTGTATACAGTGCTCAGTGAAAACCAGTGGTATCAAAGTATTTACAATATTTACAGTATTTACAAAAAAAAAAACCAAACAAAAGAAAGAAGGTGGGAAGGGGAGCACGAGAGGTGCCAAATAAAAGAAATAAACAAAACAAAACACAGCTAGCTAGTGTTGGTAATCTAAGCTAACTACCCAAAAGAAAATGTAGAAAAAAAAAGGTCTTCGGCGTAACAACGCCCTAACTAAACTATTCTAACTAGGGGGAAAAAAAAACGTACAGCGGGTGGCACTCTCTCCTAAACTAATGTATCTAATACATTCAGAATGTCCTGCGTGTTGTGCAATGTATGTCGCGCGACCTACTTACCTGCTCACGCCTTCCCAACCTAGCGTACAGTGGGGAACAGACGGAACAGTAAACGAAAAACTATACACTGTACAAGCACGATATCACAAAGGACTTTCCAGGACATATAAACACACAGCGAACAAAGCAATCTTAGACAGTATAACAAAATAACAAGAGAGGAGTGTACAAACGTAGCAAAGAAATGGTACAAGGTGAGCGAAAAAGCTGGAGCGCGCGGGACAGTAGTGGGACTTTAAACCGGCCGGGGTGAGATGATTGGATAACGTAAACCGGGGCGTCATCATCCAGGTGGATGACTGACAGACTGGTGGACCAATGGGAATCTGCAACACACACAACAGACCAACACACACAAACTTTACGCAATTTACGTACTAGTACGTAACAGAATGTACAGGCTTTTACCATTAAAAATGTAAGTTTTTTTTCTGTAGCATTTTTACATTTTTTTTACCATTAAATTCATGTCATTTTTACAGTGTACATCACTGTTAACGTTTTATAAGATTGTATATCTTATATATGATTGTTTATTCATATAACATAATGCATATAATGCTTACTACTGTACATACAGTTACTCATGAGAACACAGCTTATTACTATTTCTTAGGGTGATCAGTTGTTTTAAACATTGAATAATGTTCCATGTGTTAACATTTTTATTTATTTATTTTTATTATTTCAAATCCACTCAAATTTTTATATACACATATAATATTTGTTTCTGAATAGTAAATAATTATTTATTTATTATATTAATTATTGATTCTATTTTATACTTGTTTACCTTTTTTTATTCACAAATGAGTTTGACTAAAAACAGAATTTGCTTGTACGCGTAGCCGCTTATTCCAGTCTTTTAAAATATCTGAATGAATTCAATGATAAAACATCTTCAATCTTAAACAGCAACACTGACAGTGCTACTAATCTGAATATTTAGAATTCTGGTATAAACATAATTTATATGTAGTAGATTAACTTTCTATGAAAAATCACACAGAGTAGTGACCAAGACATTTGAACACAAATAAATAACGGTGTGAATAACTGAGGCATCAGGTTTTGCAGGTGTGCAGGCATGTTGTGTTTCTTTAAAAAGTGACATTGGCAACGACTGGCTATAATAAAGCATTTTTAAGTTGTTTTTGTGGATCCGTGTGAATAGGGATTGTTTTGATAACATTGTTTTCTATAAACAAAACTTAAAAAAAAAATGCACAAACATAACCTGAGTGTGTTCAATAAGAGAGACAGAAAATGTGCTGAGCGGTGGGTCCCCGGGACCAGGATTGAAAACCACAGGTGATTACAGCATATTGAAAACCGTGAGTTTAAAAGTTGAATGAGCAATCTACCATCATTGCTGAGGTACTAGGATCCTTCCTGTCAAAGAAAAAAAAATTCTACAAGTTACATGCATACACAAGGATGATGTGCACAGATTAATATCATTCTGAATTATTCTGATCTCCACATACCTTTTGATTTCATCTTGAAGTAAATGATTCCAGTAGCTGCGATGATAATTCCCAACACCAGACCAGAGGCTCCAATAGCAATTTTATTCCTCTCAGACTCGAGGAGAGACGGATCTGTGGAGTATGTCAAATATCATGTCAAATTATGCTTACCACAAACACAGTTATAATATGACAGTTGGTGTCTCATCTTACCCCAGTCATGGATCATGGGTTTATTGAAACTAGCATGCTCAATCATACAGGAGATCTTCTCTCCAGATTTGGGGCTGTACTCCAGCTCAGAGTGAATCTGGTAGTACCAGTCCCCATCAGCCATCTCCATATTGGAGGTCACTTCAGAGGTCACTGGTTTACCATCTCTCAGCCAGGACACTTTGATTTGCGGAGGATAAAATTCATATGCGCTGCACATTAACACAGCTGGATGTCTGCCACCAGCCCGTGTCACTGAACTGACCTTAACCTTTGGTTGCGCTGAATCAAAGAGAGCAACGTTATTAAATATGCAGACCAATGCATTTCTCATATGTATGTGTGCATACACAGTAAAATCCCCAGTGTTAAATCAACACTGCTTCAACACTGTGTTTTGGTCACATTTTTTGGTCCCACTCCAAAAAATGTTAAAGTGACACTGACACAGAGTTAAAGTTAATGAGGCAATTACGTAATTAATTAAATACTGATTGAGCATTAGTGATGAACACCTGCTGTTAACAAGTAGAATCACTGAAGAAAAGACAAAAACACAAACTACAACAAAATACATTAAATCTCTCAAGATCTCAGCAGAGGATGATTAAACAACTTCACAAACAGAATCAACAGCTTCACTCATTACTGAACAGATTGACAGAAGTTCTTATTGAGAATTATCAGAGGTTTAAATGTTGATGTTTTATTGGTTAAAAATGATGCCACCATCATGGAGATCAGGCCTTGTTTTAGTTAAGCCAGTCATTGTGGCCCACACTAATTATATTTACAGTTGTCTTTTATATGTATGTATGTATGTATGTATGTATATATATATATATATATATATATATATATATATATATATATATATGTGTGTGTGTATTGGGTTTGCACATCTAATTCTGTGAACTTACAATATGGGAATAAAATACTTTAAAGCAAATAGTTATTGTCAATGTTTTTAATTGAGATGTGAAGAATCAGCATATGAATTTCAAAAGTGGTGACAAATATCAAAATTGCTTCACATTCCAATGCATGCGTAGTACAAAACTCCCATCATGCTCTGCTGTGTGAATATTTAACGTCACTGTTGTCACTGTTGTCACTGTTGTAATGTCAATGTCGCTGTTGTGGATCATAGAATAACTGTTTATGTCTAAAAGCTTGAACTGGAACTCCTAATCATTTTGGTGTGAAAGGGCTATATGTTTAAGGTTAATTTTGTTTGATTTGAATCTCAGTCAATGATCCAAAGACAAAAAAAAAAAAAAAAGCATGTGGTGAAAATGATGATTTAATCAGAAAGTGTAATCTGCTACATCAAGCATTGATTCAGCAGTGTGCAAGTGCTTACGAGCTAGTCACTTATAAGTTTTAAAAGGATCAAGAGTCCAACTACGGCAAACACCAACCCCAGTTGATGGCGGTATCATTTTTTGACCAGTAAAACATCAACATTTGAACTTCTCGTAGGATTTTCTGCAGTTGTCTAATAATATAAATATGGTGAGACTGGTTAATAATTAGTGAAGCTGGTGATGCTGTTTGTGGAGTTATTTAATTCTACTCTGCTGAGATCTTGAGAGATTTAATGTTTTCTTCTATTTAGTTGATTTCATCTAAGGCTGTGGCTAAATTCAGTTATAGTTGGAGTGTTGTTTTTATCTTCAGTGATTCTGCTTGTTAACTGCAGGTGTTCATTGCTAATGCTCAAACAACACTTAATCAATGACTTTATCTCATTAACTTTAACTCAGTGTCAGTGTTACTTTAACACTATTTGACCAAATACACTCTGAGCAGTGTTGATTTAACACTGGGGATTTTACTGGGGAGTTTAACATAAGAAATGGTATTTGAACAAAGCAGATAAATATGAATTATTTATTTTAATTATTAGATGTTAGAGTGGATAACTCATTTTTCATCAAACATTTTTCCATTAATAATTATTTTCCAGTTAGTATATGCTCATATATTCTAACTGGAAAATAATTATTAATGGAAACAATGTTTGATGTTAAAACACAAAACACAAATGTTAAAAACACACAAACAAACAAACAAACAAAGGAATTCCATGAGTGATAGTAAAGGTCTTTGAGGAGTTTTGAGCAACTTACCTACTTTAGTAAGGTCCGGTATGTCCACACTTTTAATGAGAGATTTGCATACATCAGGACCAGTTTTCTCTGTTTGCAAAAAGGGGCTATCATTCCATCTCTCTGCAATTTTCATTCCGATCTCACTAAACCCCACAAACTTCATTAAAGTACTGTTGAATCGTATAAATAGAAATTTATTTAAATAAAAGCTGTCAATATACACCATGTCTCTGAGATCAAGAGAGCTGAAGATGCATCTCGATTGTCTTATGTAGTAGTCATCAGCTGAAAAAGAGGCAGAACAATCATAGATTTGTCAGATAAATATGACAACAACAAAAAGAGAGGTACTTTTATAAGTAATATTCAGAGAGAGATGAATCTGTGGAGTACATCAAATTATGCTGTCCACAAACAGTTTAAGTAATATATTATAGAGAATTCATCCTTAGAATACAATCAAACAAGTCACCCTTCTAAATACATGATGAAGTATATCATTTAAATCATTTACATCTACTTCTACTACCACTGCAGTTATTGTTGATATTCAATTGTATTACACTCATCTTACCACTTTTTACTCCAGTCAATACAGACAGTGTCAAAACGAGATGACAACTCAAATACTGTAGCAGTGACATTTTCACTCACTGAATCCCAGCGACATGCCGCCAGTGCTTTATGTTCGTGTCAGGTTAATGTTTAAGGTGAATGTCCAACCAGATACTCCAGATATAAATATCAACTGTTACTAGGTAGTATCCTGCTTTCATTTCATTCTCCTTTTTCTTCTTCTTAGTTTCTTCTCAGAAACTATTGAACTCTTACTCTATTAAAGAAACCTTGGTAACTTTATTTACAAATACTGTTAATGTTAGTGATTAACACACTAAGGAAGTATACAGTGACATTTTAAATCAATTAAAAAACTCAATCAATTACTCTTTTTTATTTATTTATTTATTTATTTACAAATTGTAAGGAGCTATAATATGCCATTACACTGAGAAGAAAAGAAGAAACATTCATTTCAATGGTACACAGCAAAATTCCCAGTGTTAATTTAACACTCTGAGTGTGGACACATATAAACACTGAAGCAGTGTTAAAGTTAACGAGATAATTAGGTGATTAACAAAGTGATGATTGATCATTATTGAAGACACCTGATGTTAATAAGCAGAATCCAAACCAGAGCAGAGAGCTACTGGAAGTGCCTGTCATTGGATATAATCAAATCAAATGTATTTGTACAGCACTTTTCACAATACAAATTGTTTCAAAGCAGCTTTACACAAGTCACAAAATATCTATGAAAATGTCTATATTATTAATGCTTTACATTTACATTACAATATTTGTTAATATGTGACAGACAATTTTGATCCTTCAATATGTGTTTTTGATTAATTTATAACTATTATAATAACTATGTAATTAGATTTTTTTCAGGTTGTTTTATTTTGAATTGCAGTCAAAACTCTGTAAAACTATCTCTAAATTTAAAAACTTGGCTGTTATTTTAAGTATTATGACATTAATGACAAATTACAGTAATTCACTTTTTTATACTGAAAAACTGCTGTATTTTTATACAGTATGTTTTCTGTTTTCTTAAATTACAAACAAATATATGTAAAATTACAAAACAAATCTGTAATTAATACAATAACAAATCCATTAGATGATAAAATGGTCAAATGACTGTCAGTAAAGTAAAATCTCCTTATTTTAATAAGCTGACAAACGCTGTTATTTTACAGCTATTTCCTGAAATTAATGATCAAGCACCTTGACTGTAAAACAAAAGGCAAAAAAAAAAAATGGTCAAATGACTGGCAGCACAGGGTGCCAAACAAAAACCTTAAAATTAAAGTCAAATCTCTTTATATAAATAAGATAAGAACACTGTTAATTTATGCGCATTTCCTAAATTACTACAAACACCTTCACTGTGAAATTAACTAGTTAATTAATTACTTAAACATCACATGACTGACAGCAAGTTCCCTATCGAATGGTCACTTTAGTTAGTTGTAGCCATGAACTATTCTAGGTAGCAATTTTACATTATAAAAAACATTTCCGTAACATTCCCATTAAGTTATAAGAACATATTTTTGAATGTTCTTAGAACGTTCACAACATTCAGTTTTTTAGATGTTGTAACGTTCTTGTTTGGTTATAAGTACATTATTCAAAGTGTTTTTAGAACGTTCCTGTCTCTCATTATATTAATGTTCTAAAAACATTAGTCAAAGTCAAAGTCAGCTTTATTGTCAATACTGCCACATGTACAGGACATGCAGAGAATTAAAATTACGTTACTCTCAGACCATAGGTGCAAACAGATAATATTAAACACAAAAGGTAGAATTTAAAAATTATGAATAAGTACAGATAAATACAAACTTACATATAATAATAACACCACCACAACAACAACAACAATATACAAGTAAGGGCACATGGCAGAGAGTGCAAACCAAACAGAGTAGTGCAAATGCAACAGTATAGTGCAAGTGGAGCTTATAAATATAATAAAGTGACAGAGAGGTAGGTATAAGGTAGCTAGCAGACCAATACTGCACAAAGTGACTGGTGCAGGTCTGTGAGTGTGTGTTTGCGTGTACGTGTCAGAGTTCAAAAAGTGCGTGGGGAGGAATAGGGGAGTGGGGGCAGAGCAAAAAGAGAGTTAAGCATTCTGACAGGTGGATGAAGCTGTTGTTCAGTCTGCTGGTCCTGGCCTGGAGATTCCGCAGCCTCCTCCCTGATGGCAGCAGGTTGAAGAAGCTATGCATAATAAAAAATAAAAGTAATAAAAGAATGGAATATTCTAATGTTTTGCATAACATTCTTAGAATGCTAATATAATGAAAGAATTTTCTAATAATTTACAGTTTATTAGATTTTTTAGATTATTAAACAGTATTACAACATTATGTTTTCATTACATTATCATTCTAAGAATGTTCTTATACAACATTTTATATTGGTATATACAATGCATATTAGACTTAAAAAAAAAATTTTATACACTCAGTCATTGTCACGCTGTCGCATGCGGGGAATGAGGAGTAGGGACGAGGAGATCTGGAACATGTACTTTTATTCAATAAACCACACAAGGAACAGGAACGGACAGGAACAGCAGGGAATCCAATGCAAAACGACACGGCAAGACGTACACTGTAAAAAAAAATGTAATTCTATGGAAAATAACTGTGATATTTTCAGGTTGTTTTCTTTTATTTTAAATTGCAGTCAAAACTCTGTAAAATTATCACTAAATTAAAAACTTGGCTGTTATTTTAAGTATTATGACATTAATGACAAATTACAGTAATTCACTTTTTTATACTGAAAAACTGCTGTATTTTTATACAGTATGTTTTCTGTTTTCTTAAGTTACAAACAAATAATGTAAAATTACAAAAAAAATCTGTAATTAATACAATAACAAATCCGATGATAAAAGGGTCAAATGACTGACAGTAAAGTAAAATCTCCTTATTTAAATAAACTGACAAACACTGTTATTTTACAGCTATTTCCTGAATTTAATGATCAAGCATCTTGACTGTAAAACAAAAGACTAAAAACGGTCAAATGACTGGCAGCACAGGGTGCCAAACAAAAACCTTAAAATTAAAGTCAAATC
Organism: Labeo rohita; assembly: GCF_022985175.1. Lineage (NCBI taxonomy): Eukaryota > Metazoa > Chordata > Actinopteri > Cypriniformes > Cyprinidae > Labeo > Labeo rohita. The sequence continues at coordinate 1,496,481 of NW_026129217.1, forward strand.
TCTTTATATAAATAAGATAAGAACACTGTTAATTTACAGCCATTTCCTAAATTATTACAAACAAACACCTTCACTGTGAAATTAACTCATTAACTAATGAATTAATTACTTAAACATCACATGACTAACAGCAACAGAACATGAGACACTAACAGATCTGTCTAGATCTCAGCATCTAGTCTGACTTTATTTCTTTCATACAAAACTTCTTATTGAGAATTAACAGATGTTTATATGTTAATGTTTTTATTGAAAATAAAGTTTGAAGTCACCATTGTGGAGATAAGCATTTGCTTTAGTTGTGCTCTTGATCCTTCAATTTATAAACTCAAGTTTTTTCTGGTTATTATAACTGTGTTTCTAAAGCATATTTTTAGTAATAAAAGCTAGTACTAAAAAAAACTGTTCAGATAAAGCTGATTATTCAGATAATGAGCAGATCAAGAGTCTTGTTGCTGAATACGTTAGTTTTAGGTTCTGCAATTTCACAGTGGCCTTGTGATGTTATGACAATTCATTTTTTTTTGTTGTTTTTTTTTTTAAATATATATTTGAACAGAGAGTTTTTGACACACCCAAACATCAAGAATTAGCACGTGAATCTCAACAATGGTGACAATAAACAAAAAGCTTGTTTTGTGATGATCAGGGCTAATATGAATAGTTTGTTAATTGTCACCATTGTTGAGATTCATGTCCAGATTCTTGATGTCTGTGACTCTACATGTTCCTGTCTAAGTCATTTTCTCAAAAAGACAGCCAAAGCTTTCAAAGTAGCGAAACGCGGTTGTATGATTACAGAGAGAAATCCATGTTAATTAACATGTTCTGATACTAGATTTCTGCTAACATCAGTGAATTAAGCCTCTATATGATGACAAGGTCATATATAGTACATAACCAACTTTGTCTGATCAGACACTTTCTTGCTGGTTTTTCTATAACAAATGTGCTTTAGAAATGCACAACTACAGCAACCAGAAAAAAAAGCTATTAAGAAAATCAAGAGCCCAACTAAAGCAAATGTTTATCTCCACAACGATGACTTCAAACTTTATCAATTTCAATGAAACACCAACATCTAAACCTCAGTTAATTCTCAAAAAGAAGTTTTGTATGAAAGAAACAAAGTCAGACTGGTTTGTATTAAGTGAAGATGCTGTGATCTAGACAGATCTGTTAGTGTTTCATGTTCTTTTGGGATTTAAAGGGTTTCTGTTGTCTGATTTTAGTGGGTTACCATTGTGCTGAAGAGTAGAGCGTGTGCTTTAGTCCAGGAGAAGACAAAAAAAAAATGTTGATGTTATGCATGTCATTTTATTTAAAGTCTGTGACTGTGAAGTTATTGATGCAGAGATAGTTAGTTTTTGTATGTGTGCTGTTGTTAGTTAGTGGTTAACTGCAAAAAAGTTTTCTTTCACAGAGAATGTTTTGTGATGATAATCCAAACAATACTTACAAAACAACTATTTTAAAAAAGAAAAAAAAAAAGTTTAAGAAAATTTAGGATGTTTGACCTTAATTTTACAGTTTTTCTTTGGAAGCTGCTTCTGCCAGTCATTGACAGTTTTTAAAAAACGGTCTTTAACCATTATTTCCATTAATGGTAAACGTTTGGCACCCTGTGCTGCCATGCATTTCACTGTTTTTTAACGTTTAAATTTTTTACAGTGTAGAAAAACACAGAGTGACATAAGAGAGAACAGGAAAGACCAAATAAGGGCATACATAGGGAAAACCACAAAAACAGTCCACAGGGGTGTGACAAGTCAAGTCAAGTCACCTTTATTTATATACCGCCTTTCACAATACAGAATTGTGACAAGGCGGCTGTACAGTATTAAATAGGAAACAGTACATCAACAATGCCAAAGGCAACAGTAAACACTCACATTTTAGGTAAAGGTAGTTAATCAAAAACAATAAAATAAAATGCAATATTGTGTTAAGAGAAAGTGTCCCCAACTAAACAACCCAGAGGCGACAGCGGCAAGGAACCAAAACTCCATCGGTGACAAATGGAGAAAAAAACCTTGGGAGAAACCAGGCTCAGTCGGGGGGCCAGTTCTCCTCTGGCCAAAGTTCCCGTGGTCTTGTGCCGACAGCCGTCTAGGTGATGTGGTCTTCACTGTGGATCCGTCTCTGGGGCTCATCTAGTTGATGTGGTCTCCGCTGACATTCAGGGCTGTAGAGGTCATCTCTAGGTGCTGATCCACCGTCTGGGCTGGGTTCGGACTGGATCCGGGGGACTGCAGTGACCATCTGATCTGGATATGGACTGGATCTGGTGGTTAAGGTGACCTCGGAATAAGAAAGAAACAGACTAATATTAGTGTAGATGCCATTCTTATGACGATGCACTGAGTACATCAGGTGTTATGGGAAGTGTTCCCGGTTCCGGTTGACCTAATTAATGCAGCCTAACAATCCTTTAACGGATTTGAATTATAAGAATATGTTGATTTGTTATGTGTAAGCAAGGTTAAAGAGATGGGTCTTTAATCTAGATTTAAACTGACAGAGTGTGTCTGCGTCCCGAACATTGTAGGGTAAAAATGCAGTTTTGCAAATACTAGAGATGTGGTTTTCAAAGGAAAGATTACCATCAAATAGCACACCTAGGTTCCTAACCTATGACAAAGAATTGACAGAACAGCCATCAAGTTTTAGACCATGTTGTAGGTTGTAGGTTATTACACGCTGAGGTTTTAGGCCCAATAATTTTTCAGAATTTAGCAGTAAGAAATTACTTGTCATCTAATTTTTTAACTCAACTACACAATCCATTAGTTTTTCAAACTGGTACGTTTTGCCGGGCTGCGAGGAAATATAGAGCTGGGTATCATCAGCATAGCAGTGAAAGCTAACACCATATTTCCTGATGATATCACCCAAGGGTAACATCTTTCTTGGTTTGGGGTTATAGTGGTTTTTCAAAAGTTTCAATAATTCTCTGAAGCTTTTATCTCCTGGTTTATCAGCGCTGAGAAAATGTCTCATTTCATCTGATTATTTTATTTTTTTCTAGAAATATTCCACTTTAAAGGTGCACTAAGCAATTTAGTGCACTTAAAGAACTACAATTTGCACAAATCTGCACTTCTTTTATGGATACAGTAACACATTTTTAAATTTTAACAAATGTTTTAGAATTATTATTTTTTTTAGTTCTACTTCAGTTACATTTCTTAATACTTTAAACATTCTGGTTTGACCCTTTAATTGTCACTTCCATTTTTGAACACAGACATAGAAATGCACTATCCAGACTTACATTTTTATAATTCGTGAATGAAAACATTTTGTAATATGAATTTGATATACATTTTCCATGTAATGCAGTGTCTGATTTTAAAATGCCTTTCAAAGGATGAATTTTGAGATTTTAAGTTTTGCGCTAATATATAATTTCTTATGATTTCTAAAACATTACAGGGAAAAAGGCAACGAAGAAAGTCTTTTGTGACAAAGGTCAGAACTTATGTTATGATTCTTTTTTTTAAGTTGCACTCTTGACATATATTAATCTATTATTTTTCCTACATGTGTAACACAAAAATATGGTAAAATATCTATGTAGACCTTTCAAACGATGTATAGTTTGTATCGATTAGATTAGAATTTATTTGTAATATGGTGAAGTAAACGTAGGCGTCCCACAAAGCAGACGGTGACAGTTAAAGGGTTAAATAAAGATTATTCATGCCTCTTACTAAACACCAGTCAGAACTCAGAAATATCAGAGATGAGATCAAATAATCAGATAAACAAACAACCAGAAACCAGCAGAAATCAAACAAGATTGGAAACATTTTTATGTCATGAACACAGTGCTGTAGAAATCTCCTGAATATTTTCAGGTACACACAGAAAAAAAATGGTGCTTCAGTGGTTCTTTGGTGTGATTGTGGTGCTATATAGCACTGTTAGTGTATAAAGAACTGGTCAAGCCCCTGTCTGGTTCTTCAGTGGTTCTTTGGGGTTGTTAAGGTGCTATATAGCACCACTGCCATACAAAGAACCTGTTAAGCCTCTGAATAAGGATCTCTAACTCTCTCTTAAACTCTTCAGTTGGGGAAAGGATTAAAAACAACATTAACATACAGTGTATTTTCTGAAGATCTTTTTGCCCCTAAGGCCCCCATAAGGAAATATTTCCCACAGAAGACCTTTTGACCTTAGAAAAGCATAAAAGTGATTCAAGACATTTTGCCATTGTAGTAAATATATTTACTACTATTGTAGTAATACAAACCCCTATGATTGTTTCTATTGAGCACCATTTTTGTTGAAGTAATAAAATGCTATAAACAGCAAAATCCCCAGTGTTAATTTAACACTCTGAGTGTGGACACATATAAACACTGAAGCAGTGTTAAAGTTAACGAGATAATTAGGTAATTAAAAAAGTGATGATTGATCATTATTGAAGACACCTGATGTTAATAAGCAGAATCACCACAGGAGAAAACCAAAATTTTTAAGCAACCATTATAGTGGTCAGTGTTTGCATTAGTTGGGCTCTTGACCCTTAAATCTCAATATTAGGTTTTGTTTGGCTGCAAATGCTGACTTATAACAGCCAGACAAGCAAAGAGCAAAAATCAATAAGATGGCATTGACTGTGCTTGATTTAATCATCATATAGTGATTTGAGTATTTGACATAGAATTTCCTTACAGATTATCAAAAAAAAAAAAACTATGAACAAAAGATCAATCAGTTTTGCCATAATCAGACAGATGATGAAAAAAAAAAAAGGTTTCTTAATTTAGACACACAGACATGAAGAATCAGTGTGAGAATCACAACAACTGTGACCATCAAAAAGCATGTTGTAGCCAATCAGAACTCATCCATGACTCCCATCATGCATTGCGGCAT